>NW_021820713.1:0-265719 GCF_901001135.1 Rhinatrema bivittatum
TATTTCCTAGGGCAGATCTTGACAATTCAGAAGTTTTCCCGAGCTCTGAAATCTCTCCTGGACTCCAGGTCCCTGGCTGACATACTGACGTTAACATCTCTGCTAAAAGATATTAAACAGCTGTGCTCGGCAGCACGTCATGCTGCAGCCAGATCCGGTTCTTTGACGGAATGATGATCAAACTAGCTAATCAAATCAGTAAAGATGTGCAAACATTATTTAGCAGCTGTAACTGTAAATAGCAGCAAGTGAATGTGGCTAATCGTGTCCACAGGAAGACTTGAGTAATGGGTTCCCAGTGGGCTCTGAAGCCAGCATCTTTCTGCTGCCTGGTAACACCGGGGCTATGATTTCCAGCCTGAAATGGCAGCTGCAGATATCCAAGCAAGGCAGATAAACACTCAGTCCTGGAAAATGGATGCGGCTTATGGCAATTAAAATGCTGCTTTGCGTATATTTTATGTGCCCATCGTAAGAGTGCATCACGTGTGCACCCACTTAGAATCCCCAAAACCCTGCTCTTAAAAACCAGAATGAGATTTATTTCTTATTATTCAGATCCTTTCATGAGAGCTTGCAGAAAGATCATGTCGGGCTGTGGGAATTTTCATTCCCATAACACTGGAAAGCCAGCTTCAGGGGCCACAGTGCTGAAGTGCATGAAATACTATCTCAGGCAGTTAGTGCATGGTAACACCTCTTTTAACGCACACAAGTTAGTTTGCATGTTTTATAGCACTGTGAATGTGTGCAAGATCAATGTAACATCATTTATTTTATCCTGCTTTTCCAACAAGAAAATTCAAAGCATGTTACAGCAAGCTAGCATTACAGTGGGTACATAATGCAAAATAGCTCACACAGTGAAAAAAATCCATGTGGAAAATGCTTCCCAGATACAGTCACCCACACAAATAAAACCCCAAAACTATACCTTGGTGAGGTGTAGTTAAGGTTTTGCATTGTTCTCTGCTTTTACTTTGCCATCTTCCTCACTGCATTGGCCATTAATACACACGATCACAACTCTCTCTCAGATGCCCTTGCCTTCTGGAACACATGTCTTGCCAACATAAATGACTTCCTCACCAACATCCACCTCGCTCTAAACTCCTCCAAAACAGAGCTGCTCCTTATCTCTCCTCACCTCCCTCCCAAACCACCGATCTCCAACGATCCAGCTTTCAACGTCATAACACCCCAACCCACAGTAAGAGACCTTGGGGTTATCATAGATCAACAACTCAATCTCAAAAAACAGATCAACTCCATCCTCAAAGAAGGTTTCTTCAAGCTTCACATCCTGAAGAAACTCAGACCCCTCCTCCACTATCATGACTTCCGCACCGTCGTCCAAGCCACCCTTTCCTCAAAGCTGGACTACTGTAATGCCCTCTTCCTCGGCCTACCCTCCTCCACCACCAAGCCCTTACAAATGCTCCAGAATGCCATCGCCAGGGTCATCACCAACTCAAGGAAAGCTGATCACATTACCCCTATACTCAAAGAACTCCACTGGCTCCCCATCGCATCCCGAATTCTCTTCAAAATTCTAACCATAGTGCACAAGTCCATCCACTCGCACAATTCCAATTGGTTGGATGAACCCTTTCGTCCTATACGCACTGAACGACCCACTCGCACTGTCAACAAAGGCACCCTCTCCATTCCCCCTTTGAAAAAAGCCCACCTCTCCTCTACTAGGGACCGTGCACTATCCATTGCAGGCCCTAAACAATGGAACGCCCTCCCTACCACTCTCAGGCTAGAGCCATGTTACGCCAAGTTCAGAAAAAAACTTAAAACATGGCTCTTCCGACAAGCCTACCCTGATTAAGTACACCGACTTCGCAAGTATCTTGCCTACGCCTTGTATATTCCTGTAAATAGTCCGTTGCAGTTTTATTTATTGCTTTAATTCCTCCACCTCCTGCTCTTTGTATACTCCTCCTTGTTCGCCCTCCCTGTTCATTGTAATTTCTGCCTTTAAAGTTACATTGTAAACCGGTATGATGTATGCATACTAATACCGGTATATAAAAGTTTTTAAATAAATAAATAAATAACACGATGAACGCCATGTTTATGACGTCATCAACCTTAAATACATTGGTCCCATAGATGTATTAAGTCAGTCCAGACCCTAAAACAATGGTTCCCAAACCTGTCCTGGGGACCCCGCAGCCACAGGTTTTCAGGATAGCCACAAGGACTAGGCTTGAGATAGATGTGAGGACGCTGGTCCTCAGTGCATGTAAATGTATCTGATGTCTGTGCACTGTGGGATCACCAGGACAGGCTTGGGAGCCACTGACCTACAGCTTCTTTGCTAACCCTTTTTTCTACCAGCAGCCTCCAAAGTTAATAAGGTGGACTTGATTGGCTTCTAAACCTTGTTCTTCTTTCTTTAAAAAGAGGGACATTTTTTAACTTTTGCAGGCAGGGAGGCACCCATGGGACAGATCTTGTAGATTCAGGACTGGACCACAGGTGGAAAAACAGCTTCAATAACTTCAGTGGGGCTTACTCTACAAAGAGCCCTGACTGCTGGCTGATGCGCTCAGGATACATTCGGAAGCAGAAACTGAGTTATCATCCCAACAATACTGAACAACGTGCAGGCACCTGCACAATGAGCAATGGCCCTAATTCAGGAGGGAGCTGGTGCCTGGGTTAGGAACCATGCTTTCATGATCGGGTTATTGGGTCTTTGGAAAGATGACGTTTTGTAACTGTCTCGTCCATTAGCCATTGCTGAGAAAACTGGAAAGCTTCAGGTATTGCCCAGATTCATGCAGCTGCTCCTGGATCGGGATCGGCATACAATGGGTAGTTGAGAAGGCAGGCTCATGGTGCTAGATCCCAGCCCTGAGCCTTAGTGAACCAAGGGAGCAGGAGGAATCGGCCAGGTCAAGAAAAAAAAAAAAGAAAAATCTGGGCAGGCCCAGGATTTTCAGCTTTGAGTCCAAGCTAGATGAGGTTCAGTTCAGAAAAGCAAACAAAACCCAGGCTCGGGCAGCCTACACCGAACAGGACTACTGCCTACAGAAATCCATGCCACGAGTGCCTGAAGAAAATGTTTCAGGGGAAGTGGGGGGAAGGGGAAGGAGATATGGGAATAACCAAAAGAAATACGGTATACAGAAAAGAAATCAAGGAAACAGTAATAAAAACAATCATTACAAAATTCCCTCCCCCGAGGGCATATATACTGCATGCAAAGTTTTATGGATGCCGCCAACAGTTTTCCCCATCACCCAAGGGAACTCCATCACTGTTCTCTGCAAGCTGAGTGCATATGTGTATGTGAACGTACACAGGAGATTATAGCATGCACAAGAAAAGGAAATCATAACAACGTTTCAAAGAGCTCGGCAGACAGCTGCGTACACCAGGCTGCACATGAGAACGTCTTCTGCACACACAGCGCAAGGAACATCAAAGGGAACCCTGAACTCCACCTGAACAGAGCGACATCTGCAGAATAAAGCTCTCCCTGGGTCAGCCAGAAAGAGAACAGACCTCCAGCTCTAGCCAATGTATCCCGTACAGCAGAGGGTGAGCAGGAGAACGCCCTTTGCAGAAGGAGAAATGCACCTTTTCTGTTTCTGGGGCTCAGAACGGCTCTCTCAAGCATTGCCCAACTTCCCTGGCCACAAACTGCTGAGCCGATATTACACAACTTTTGCTGAAGAAATACTTTGGGAGCCTCATCAAAGGGGTTTCCGCTTTCCTCGGTTTTGCTCTCCATGGACGTGATAAGAGCAGACATTTCCTGACTGCTCGGGATTCATCTCCACGTGGAAGTTCAGCGCCGCACTGGTTTATGTGCTTGTAGCGCTGTCCTGTATGTGGGCACCAGCGCTGGCAGCCTCAGCTTGCGGCAAGACACAGAGCAGCAAAGTGAAGCCTCCCATCTGGTTTATATCTGGCTGATAATGCAAAATCCAGGAGACACATCCCCTGGGCCTGGGTGTTTTTTCCTGCTCAGGAGACTCATGTACCCTGCAATAAATGAAAGGGTTGGCCCAGATGACGTCGGAGCTGCCGAGCATTGCATGACTCATCACGCTCCACGTGAAATTCCATGTTCTCTGGAGCGGTCCAAGCACGACAGCATGTGTGACTTGAATGCATGTCATAAGGACATAAGAACTTGCCATGCTGGGTCAGACCAAGGGTCCATCAAGCCCAGCATCCTGTTTCCAACAGAGGCCAAAACCAGGCCACAAGAACCTGGCAATCACCCTCCGGCTTCCAGAGCTCTGGAAACAGGCTTAGTTCCGAAAGATTGGTGGTGGTCCTTCTTCATGAAAGTGGGAGCAGAGAAGAGGCTGGGAGCTGGTTAGCCTTACCTTGGTGGTGGCAAAATTAACGGAAACGCTGCTGATGGAAAGGATAAGTCAAATATCTGCAATCCAATGGGATGCAGGATCCGAGGCAACGTGTCAAATGAATCTGACTTTTTTGATTGAGTAATTAATTAGATCAAGGACGAGCACTTAGTGTGATTGATCTGGATTTCAGCAAAGTTTTTGACATTGTCCTGCATAGGAGGCTCATGAACAAAATTAGAAGCCTGGTAGTGGGTCCTAAGGTGGTGGAATGGATTATAAACAGATTGACTGACAGGTGGTAAACGGAGCCTTCTCTGAGGTTCTGTTCAGTATCTTTGTGAACAACATAATGAAGGATTAGAAGGAAATGCTTTGTCTTTTTTGAACAAAAGTAAGATCTGCAACAGAGTAAACAATGCCTGAAGGAGTAGAGAGAATGAAAAGTGATCCAAGAAAGCTAGAGGAGTGGTCGAATATTTGGCAGCTGGGATTCAATGCTAAGATGTGCAGTCATGCATTTTGGGTGCAGAAATCCAAAGCTGCTGGGTATGATAGGGGGTGAAAGACTGATGTGCCCAGACTGGGAATGAAATCTTGGGGTGATAGCGTCTGACGATCTGAAGGTAGTGAAACAATATGACAAGGCAATGGGTAAGGCCAGAGGGCTGCTGGGCTGCTAGAGAGAGGCACAACCAACAGGAAAAAGGAGGTGGCAATACCCCTGTATAGGTCCCTGGTGAGCCCTCACCTGGAGTGCTGTGTTCAGAGCTGGAGACTATGGTATATCTAAAAAAGGATAGAGACAGGATAGAAACGGTCCAGGGAAAGAGATAAAAATGAAGGATGTAAATACCCTGGAGGAGAGAAGGGGCAGGGGAGGTATGATACAGGCTTTTAAATACCTGAAAGGTATTAATGATGCATGGAAAGAAAGCTGTAGAACTAGGGGTTATGATATGAAATTCCAAGGGGGAAGAGACTCAGGAACAACGTCAGGAAATATTTCTTCACGGAAAGGCTAGTAGGAGCATGGGATGCCCTCCTGCAAGAGGTGGTGAAGACAAAAACAATCACGGAATCCAAAAGGGCGTAGGATAAACACAGAGGATCTTTAATGGCTAAAGAACATAAGAAAATGCCATACTGGGTCAGACCAAGGGTCCATCAAGCCCAGCATCCTGTTTCCAACAGTGGCCAATTCAGGCCAAAAGAGCCTGGCAAGTACCCAAAAACTAAGTCTATTCCATGTAACCATTGCTAATGGCAGTGGCTATCTCTAGGTGAACTTAATAGCAGGTAATGGACTTCTCCTCCAAGAACTTATCCAATCCTTTTTTGAACCCAGCTACACTAACTGCACTAACCACATTCTCTGGCAACAAATTCCAGAGTTTAATTGTGCGTTGAGTGAAAAAGAACTTTCTCCGTTTAGTTTTAAATGTGCCCCATGCTAACTTCATGGAGTGCCCCTAGTCCTTCTACTATCCGAAAGAGTAAATAACCGATTCACATCTACCCGTTCTAGACCTCTCATGATTTTAAACACCTCTATCATATCCCCCCTCAGTCGTCTCTTCTCCAAGCTGAAAAGTCCTAACCTCTTTAGTCTTTCCTCATAGGAGAGTTGTTCCATTCCCCTTATCATTTTGGTAGCCCTTCTCTGTACCTTCTCCATCGCAATTATATCTTTTTTGAGATGCGGCGACCAGAATTGTACACAGTATTCAAGGTGCGGTCTCACCATGGAGCGATACAGAGGCATGATGACATTTTCCATTTTATTCACCATTCCCTTCCTAATAATTCCCATTTGCTTTTTTTGACTGCCGCAGCACACTGAACCGACGATTTCAATGTGTTATCCACTATGACACCTAGATCTCTTTCTTGGGTTGTAGCACCTAATATGGAACCTAACATCATGTAACTATAGCAAGGGTTATTTTTCCCTATATGCATCACCTTGCACTTATCCACATTAAATTTCATCTGCCATTTGGATGCCCAATTTTCCAGTCTCACAAGGTCTTCCTGCAATTTATCACAATCTGCTTGTGATTTAACTACTCTGAACAATTTTGTGTCATCTGCAAATTTGATTATCTCACTCATCGTATTTCTTTCCAGATCATTTATAAATATATTGAACAGTAAGGGTCCCAATACAGATCCCTGAGGCACTTCACTGTCCACTCCCTTCCACTGAGAAAATTGTCCATTTAATCCTACTCTCTGTTTCCTGTCTTTTAGCCAGTTTGTAATCCACGAAAGGACATCGCCACCTATCCCATGACTTTTTACTTTTTACTAGAAGCTTCTCATGAGGAACTTTGTCAAACGCCTTCTGAAAATCCAAGTATACTATATCTACCGGTTCACCTTTATCCACATGTTTATTAACTCCTTCAAAAAAGTGAAGCAGATTTGTGAGGCAAGACTTGCCCTGGGTAAAGCCATGCTGACTTTGTTCCATTAAACCATGTCTTTCTATATGTTCTGTGATTTTGATGTTTAGAATACTTTCCACTATTTTTCCTGGCACTGAAGTCAGGCTAACCGGTCTGTAGTTTCCAGGATCGCCCCTGGAAATGAAGAAAAGGGGTAACCTGCACGGAGCAGCAGTTACTTCCCCCCCCCCCCCCAACAAATGTTGCTAGGCAAACTGGATGGACCATTGGGTCTTTTTCTATGTGACTAGGGTCCTTGTCTCTTCCCCCGAACAACCAGAACTGCGAGGGTTAAGCAGCGGAGGAGGCACGCACCGTCAGCCCCAGCAACTCGCAGGCTGGGTGGGGGAAGCGTGGCAGCTTTACCCCACGGTGCCGTTTTTAGGATAATTCCATCCTAAGCCAGGTCAATGCAAGCCTGGCTGGGGATGCAAAGCCTCTCCCTCACGACACGGAGCTCTTTACAGCTGCAAGCCCTGGGCTATTACAGCGTCCGCCCCATGCACAGAGGCCGCGCTTATAAAGAGGAAAATACAATGTGTGGCTGCTGTGTTGCATTTCTCCTTCGCGTTTTAATAAAAAATATTCCGAGTCTGGAGGATGCTGTATCAGCCCCTCCCCCGACTGGATGCACACGCGCGTGCTGTGCCCCTCTCCCCGTGCCCTCGGGGGGAGGGGCGGGGCTGGAGCGCCTTAGGAAAATGCCGCAAAGCCTGCGGGGTCCCTCCGAGCCTGCAGCTTGCGGCACAGAGAAGGCTTCCGGCGAGGAAGGGGGGTCCCTCATCGCCTCTGCGCCAGCTCGGAGGGCCCTGCCAATCCCCTTTGCACGGGGCTTTAAAACCCGCATCCAGCAGCCACGTTCCCGCGGAGGAAGCGCTCTGAGCATGCGCCTGCGCTGGGACGACGTCACCTCGCAGGAAGGGCAAGAAGCTAAAAACGCTTGCCCACACGTCAGTCACCCATGCTCCAAGCAATCAACCGAGAAATCAAGCGAATACGTAATAGAAATCTTTTAATACAAAAAGAAGCCACATTCCTATGGAGAAGGACCATCTCTAAACAACAAGAAACTGGAGGGAAGGGGAATAGATGAAAATCCTTTTACAGTAGAAAATGTGTGGGAAGAACTAAAGAACCTGAAAGTGGACAAAGCCATGGGGCCTGATGGGATTCATCCAAGGATATTGAGGGAGCTCAGAGATGTTCTGGCGGGTCCGCTGTGTGACCTGTTCAATAGATCCCTAGAAACGGGAGTGGTGCCGAGTGATTGGAGAAGAGCGGTGGTGGTCCCGCTTCACAAGAGTGGGAACAGGGAAGAGGCAGGCAACTACAGACCGGTTAGCCTCGCTTCGGTGGTGGGAAAAGTAATGGAGTCACTGCTGAAAGAGAGAATAGTGAACTATCTACAGTCTGGAGAATTGATGGACCAGAGGCAGCATGGATTCACCAGGGGAAGATCCTGTCAGACAAATTTGATTGACTTTTTTGACTGGGTAACCAAGGAATTGGATCAAGGAAGAGCACTAGATGTCATCTACTTGGATTTCAGCAAAGCTTTTGATACGGTTCCGCACAGGAGACTGGTGAATAAAACGAGAAGCTTGGGTGTGAGTGCCGAGGTGTGACCTGGATTGCAAATTGGTTGACGGACAGAAGACAATGTGTGATGGTAAATGGAGCCTTCTCTGAAGAGAGAGCGGTTTTAAGTGGTGTACCGCAAGGATCGGTGTTGGGACCGGTCCTGTTCAATATCTTTGTGAGCGACATTGCGGACGGGATAGAAGGTAAGATTTGTCTTTTTGCGGATGACACTAAGATCTGCAACAGAGTGGACACGCCGGAAGGAGTGGAGAGAATGAGACGGGATCTAAGGAAACTGGAAGAGTGGTCGAAGATATGGCAGCTGAGATTCAATGCCAAGAAGTGCAAAGTCATGCATATGGGGAGTGGAAATCCGAATGAACTGTACTCGATGGGGGGGGGAAAGGCTGATGTGCACGGAGCAGGAGAGGGACCTTGGGGTGATAGTGTCTAATGATGTGAAGACAGCGAAACAATGCGACAAGGCGATAGCAAAAGCCAGAAGAATGCTGGGCTGCATAGAGAGAGGAATATCGAGTAAGAAAAGGGAAGTGATTATTCCCTTGTACAGGTCCTTGGTGAGGCCTCACCTGGAGTACTGTGTTCAGTTCTGGAGAACGTATCTACAAAAAGACAAAGACAAGATGGAAGCGGTACAGAGAAGGGCGACCAGGAAGGTGGAGGATCTTCATCGGATGACGTACGAGGAGAGATTGAAGAATCTAAATATGTACACCCTGGAGGAAAGGAGGAGCAGAGGTGATATGATACAGACTTTCAGATACTTGAAAGGTTTTAATGATCCAAAAACAACGACAAACCTCTTCCGTAGGAAAATAATCAGCAGAACCAGGGGTCACGATTTGAGGCTCCAGGGAGGAAGATTCAGAACCAATGTCAGAAAGTATTTCTTCACGGAGAGGGTGGTGGATGCCTGGAATGCCCTTCCGGAGGAAGTGGTGAAGACCAGAACTGTGAAAGACTTCAAAGGGGCGTGGGATAAACACTGCGGATCCATAAAGTCAAGAGGCCGCCAATGAAGAGTGGGTGACTCGGCAGAATGATGGCTATTGACACAATACCCTTATTAAATAAACATACACATGCTTACTGTGATTCCTACATCGCTCTAAGCTTCAACAGCAAGAGGTAATGGAAAAAAGGATTTGCACTCACAAAGAGGGGAGTAGCTGGCTTGTTACGGCGGTTACTACCCCAAACCAAATATGCCTGATACTTCACTTTCAATGCATATACAGCATAGCTCTCTGCTTCAATGACAGGGGAGAAGAATAACTGATACTTCACACATCCAGCAGAGCTCTCTGCTACAACGGCAAGGGAGAAGAAAAAGGGTTCGCACTCAAAAAGCGGGGAGTAGCTGGCTTGTTACGGCGGTTACTACCCCAAACCAAATGTGCCTGATACTTCACTTTCCATGCATATCCAGCATGGTTCTCTGCTTCATCGGCATGGGAGAAAGACTGATACATCACGCATTTCCAGCATAGCTCTCTGCTTCAACGGCAGGGGAAAAAAAACAAAAAACAAAAACAAAAAACTGATGCCTCACGCATATCCTGCATAGCTTCAACGACAGGGGTGAAGAAATAAAGGAATTGCAATCACAAAGCGAGGAGTAGCTGGCTTGTTACGGCGGTTACTACCCCAAACCAAATGTGCCTGATACTTCACTTTCAATGCATATCCAGCATGGCTCTCTGCTTCAATGGCAGGGGAGAAGAAAAAAAACCAACAAGGGCTGTACAACATAGTCTAGGTAAAACAAATAAGCATGGGTGTACTGCTTATCGCGGCGGTTACTACCCCTACTACCCCTAACTAATCAAGCTAGATATTTCACTTGGATGCAGCTCCATCACTGCTCTCTACATTAATGGTGGGGGTGGAAGGGGAATAGAACAAGGCTAAGAGAAACAGATAAGAATGAGAGAAAAAATGTGTGAGGCTTGCTGGGCAGACTGGATGGGCCATTCGGTCTTCTTCTGCCGTCATTTCTATGTTTCTATGTTCTGTTTATATTTATAAGGTTATAACGAGTGTTTGCAGGAGTTAGGGAAGTGTCCCATGTATGTTGGAGTGAGAAAAAAAAAAAAAGACAAATAAGAGTGTGGTGCACATTGTCAGTGGCAGACAGTAGTGGCCATGGCTGCAGCAGGGCAGCTCAGCCGCTGCCCTGCTGCAGCCATGGCCACTACTGTAGTGCACTTGTGAGTCAGCAGATGGGTGAAAGAGCAGAGCCAAGGGGGATATTCGTTACACACACATCCCTTACAAAATCCACATCTTTGCCTCACAGCACGACACTCTGCCACACACACATCTCTCTGCTCACAGGTACACTGTAATCCCTTATTTACACATTACACTAGCTCTTCTCCTCTCCTCCCTACCTCTTTTTTTTATCCAGTCCCATGACTGCATCCAGCGGTGGCAGCCTCTGCAGCTTCATCAGGAAACCTGGTTGTGACTGCTTGGGTCATGCTTGGCAGCCTGCCAGAGGTCAGCGTCTCCTTGTCCTGGAGGCAACTTTTTTACTGAAATAGGATGAAGTTATCCATCAGATACCAAGTGGGGGTGGGGGAGTGAGAAGGGGCAATAGTGAGAGCCAGGAGTCGGTTCCACGTTCTGGGGCACCAAGACGTGAACGAAGAAGCAACTCAAAAAAATAATTCAACAGGCACATAATTGCTCTTTAATTCGACATTCCTTCTGGAGCCATGTCAAGGCCTCTTGCCGCTTTCAGTTTGTTTTTTGTAAGAACCACCCACAAGCAAGCTAAGCTTTAACCTCCCTCTTCCATATATGTGTTACTCCCCACCCGACTGAAGTCTCTGAATCAGACTGAATGCCATCCCAAACTTATCCAAGCGGGGAGAACTTGCTTTACACCCTTCTTAAATTAATGTGAAAGAGCTGAAAGCCGCAGCCAGTTTGCTGCCTCTTTCTCTGGAGATTAAAGGAGAAATAATCCTTTAGTTCCTTGTTCCTGTGACGCGCTGGCATAGAAAACTCCAGAGATCAAACGTGACTTTTCCTGATTCTTCAAATGACCTCTTCAACCCTCATGGAGAGGTTAAAAGGAGTGCTGAGACTGTAATCATGAAAGTTGTAGGAAGCAGTAAGGTAACTGCACAGTACCAGACAAGTCATCAAGGGCAGGCTGAGCCAGTCCTGGTCCTGCCCCATTCAGCGGGTGATGCAATAAGGCCCCTGTTTTCCTAACGCGCGAGCGGCCATATCCCTGGGCGCCTGATGCAGTATTTATTTAAATGAGGAGCTGCGTAAAAAAGCATGCGCTTGGGGAGAATTGTGCGTCCCTAGTGTCAAATGCATCGGGCTCCCACAATTGCAATGGGCGTTCAATACAAGCGTGCGTTTTTATCCCACTTCTTCTGACTGATTTTGCTGAGTTTGCTGAAGACGCCTATAGCTAACCTCCCTGTGCTATGAGCGTCCAAATTGTGCTTCCAGAAGATTTTTTTTTTTTAAATCAAGCAAATATACATTTATTTTTCAATACCACAAGCAGTAAATTTAAGTGTCACAATGATACTAAGTAGGAGGAACCACAGAGGACAATATTTTTTAATTTCTCATGAGCCCTTAACTCAGAGATTGACTTTATGCCTCCTCCAGAACTGAAGTTAAATTTGCTATGTTAAAAAGTGCACGTTGGGCCCCCAGTGATTTTCGGCATCGGGGATTATTATCACGTCAAACCAAACGTGTACCTATAGAAATATGATGGACCATACCCCAAATGGATTTCCAGGCTTTAGCATCTAAATTATTCCCTAAGACCCTGTTCCAAGCATCAATAATGTGATGTGGGATGGAACCCCCTAGTTTGTAAACTTGCCCCAGTAATTCCTTTGGCTGATACTTCAATGTCCATTAAAAAGTCTTCCATACCATTAAGAGGTCTATGAGGCTTGGACAAATCTAAATGAGGCACCTGCAGCCGTAAATAGAAGGCATGCGGGGGGGGGGGGCAAGATGGCGTCCTGAACGGGTGTATGGGATAGAGCTGCTCCTACCTTTCGCTGATTTTTTCTACTATGCCGCCAAAAAGAAAAGGGAGGGTGAGGGGTTTTCCCTCTATACCTACCCAATTAACGGAGCAAGCTCTAATTACAACTTTCCTCGCCCAGGGAGCTCAAACATTCGAGGCGGTGAGTCCTGTTGTGAATTCGCCTAGAGGAGAGGCGAGCTCACCAGGGACAGAGGTTTCCCTCAGCCCCCCCGAGACGTGCCCTCCGGCAACCAGACGAACTCCGACCCCGGATGTGCAGCAGCCGTCGAGGACCAATGAGGTCACAGCGAGAGAGCTGCCGGGAGAACACCCGCCAAGTGTCGGAGGAGAGTCGGGGAACGGAGAAAGTTCAGCGAGGGAAGGTGTTTCAACCCAAGCTGAACCAGCAGTACCATCAACAAGCTCCGAAGTGACCCCCTCGACAGCGGGGGCTAGACCCGACCCTCTGGTAAGGCCAGCGGTCGTCACCCTGGAAAACTCATGGGAACTCTCAGCGGGGTTAACTCTTGCAGTTAGAGATTGTAACGCTAAATTGGATTTATTTGCTTCTCAAACGAATAACAGAATATCCGCTCAAGAGAATTCCCTCTCTCAACTTCAATTATCAGTGGGCAAAGTAGAAACGGAGGTTTCTCAAATAAAGGAATTTAATATTGCTACTATACGGGACAGAACAGCTCTATCCAGAAGACTGGAGCTATTGGAGAATTGGAATAGATGTTTAAATTTAAGACTGATTAATTTTCCGAGAGTCTTGGGGGAAATGCCTACAGCAACTTTAAAAAGATACTTCGCAGAAGTTCTCTTATTGCCCGAAACACAATTTCCTATGATTAATAAGGCATATTTTCTTCCAGGACCAAACCGCTCAGAGCAACAAGCGGCACCGACTATGGACTTACAAAACTTAACTAATTTCCTAGAATCTTCAGCAATTGAAATTATAGATTTTTCCACTTTATTAGTATCTTTGGTAATGGAGCAGGATGTTAGTAGGTTAATGATCTCTTACTTTAAAAATCTTAATACATTGTTTCATGGTAGTAAGGTCCGCATGTTTCCGGATATTTCCAAAATAACCCAGGAACGACGGAAAGGGTTTCTGTCCATGCGACAAGCAGTGATATCTCTGGGGGCTACTTTTCTCTTAAGATACCCCTGCAAATGCATTATTAAAAAAGAAGCAGATACTTTTATTTTTTTTTTCTGAGCAGTTGAAGCTTTATTTAGATTTACGGACCCCCTCTGAGAACGCCATAACTCCAGGGGAATAGATATAAAGAGCTCCCATTCAGGTTAAGTCCTAGTGGAAATAATCTTTTTTCCTTTTTTTTCTCCTTAAAAGTGTTCCCCCTCCCTGGTTAATCAAATGAGAGTTGGTTACTCATTAGAAATTTGTATTTTTCCTGATAGTTATTGTAGTTGGAATGAAAGAATTTCAATCTAATGTTATGTAACATGTTTCCTTTATAAAACTTTGTGATACAAACTGTATTAGAAAAGTGAGAAATAAAGAATTAAAAAAAAAAAAATAGAAGGCATGCGAATCCTGTGACAACTCAAACTCCTGCACAAGAAAGAGACTGAAATGTCTGAAGCTCAGCATCATCCCATAGTTGTGCAATGAAAATGAGGCCATTATCTCTTCAAATCTTAAAGAAGGGAAGAAGCAGAATATTCATATACAGGGGCGATGGGCAAACAATGCCTCCCCTGCCTATCCCAAGTATTTAGGTACACTGCCCCACACTTGTAATATGTGTGCAATAATAGGATGTGTACTACTAATCCTACGAATACAAGTTTCCAAAGGGAGACGTTAACTCTGTTTTGGTACGTGAATGTGAATCTGTGAAAGACAAAAATTATGATTTCCAGAAGAAGTCAAACAATAATCCAGCTAAACTTCAAAATTATACTCAAATAATCAAGTAAAAGAAACATACCCTCACATGCATAAGTGCCTCTGGATGTTTTAATTTGGCTATAAAAACAGCCACAAGAAAAGCTCTCGGGACCCTATATGCAATAAAGAAGCTCTTAGTTTACGCTTCCAAAAAAGCTACTTTTTAAATCAATTGATAATACCATTCAAACAGTTCTCATATGTGGGAGTGAGGTCTGAGGTCTCTCATTCACCCAAAACTATATGGAATGGGACAGAACCAACAAAAACCCTGCACCTCCAATTTTGCAGACACGCTGTGACCACAGAAAAACCCATAATAATGGCTGCAGAATTAGGACACTTCCCCTTACTAGTCACATGCAAAAAAGAATATTCAAATTCTGGTGTCACTTCAGTAACAGTGACACAAAATCCCTCCATTACTGGGCAGTTTATGATACAACATAAACATCTGCAAAAAAAAAGCCACACTTAGCATTTATGTAACAAACCTACCCTACCAAAACAGCACTAACTGCCAGAGCTCAAACAGCAACAACCCTACCTATGAAACAGTAAAATTGCAAATATTTTCCTGGACCCTAGAATACCAGTACTGCTGTTGTGGAAACAAAAGAATCCCTACAGAGAAACTCCATGCTAGCAGAATTTCCCACCTCGGTCACAAATGCAGCATACAGACACACCTCACCAATACAGAATAAGGGACCACAGATTAGAAACTGAAACATGCAGACAAAAACTGAACTGGACACCTCAATCAGCCGAGATTCTACATTCACTGCAACACTGGGGACATAGAAACAGAAATGCATTTCCTCTTATGCTGTGCAAAATACAAATGTGCATTAGAGATTCACATTTTCCAAAGCTGATAGAGAAAATCAAATACTTTTCACAAAAGAAAGAGCATGAAAAACTCTGTATAACCCTGAGAAAAACAGGAGAAATAGTAGCTATAACAGCAAAATGTTTGGTAGCCTGCCACCAGAAATGTAATTGACCAGCACCAGAACCCGAACCCAAGAAGTATCCTTGTTATTGGTTTTTTCAGTACTTTGTAATTTTATTTTGCTGTTATATATGTTTTCTCTTTTTATTGTATTGTTTCACCAGTTTATGTATTCCTTTGGCAGCACATACACAACTTGCTGTGCTAATATAGTTCCCTGACCCTGAGAGAGAGATGAGAGGGGGAGGCAGAGGGAGCTCGACAAACTTGCTGGGAGAGACTGATTTGGGCTGCCTGCTTGTTTATAGCAGGACACAGCTAACAGCCAGCGTCTGAGGGGGTGATCCAACGAGACGCAGAATACGATCAATATCTGGTCACGCGTTTGCCATTGTACATGCACCAGAATGGACAAGCAGATACTCTCTCAGCATGTGCAAGCTTTGCCTTTCTGGAGCTATTTTGCATATACTGCAGGCTCGCCCTATTATTATTATGGTGTAGGGATTGAATTAGAAGCTTGTCAGGGGCTCTGCAGATCTGTTCTGGGGTTTTTTTTTTTTTCTTTCAATTTATTGTGCCTTGTTCTTTCAAAAAGTGCACTGCAGCCAATGCTGGGACAGAATATCTGCAGACTGTGAAATCTTAAGGACGCTAATGCATTTCTTTGCAGAGTTTGCTCTGGTAGAATGGGTGAATATTTTGTATTTTAAGTCTATGAAAATGCAAGCTACAATTTTAAAGAAATATTGTGCTCACAGAGTGCCACCTCCCCAAGTAAGGCTGTCACAGGTCTCAGCTTGGTTTCATTACCCTCCTAGCTGTTTGGCATTGCAGTGCTGCTCTCTCTGCATGGACCTGGGTAAAACCAGGTCTGGATTGGGCTGTGCCTTGTGCCACGGAGCCAGCTGGTAACCCTACTCCCCAGTAGGCCTGTGATCCAGCATGGCACGACAGCTCTGCAGCTACTGAACCTTTTCTAATCAGCCCAACATTAAAGATTGCCGCTGGACCCCGGACCCTGGGTTTCCTTGAAGATGGCATTTCGACGGCTGAAGAAGGCACTGGACTTTGGTTTGTTCTGCAGGATTTCCAAGGCTCCCGTGATTCTCTGCATACTTTCCTTCTCTCTCTTGCTCCCTCCCCATCCCCAGGGAATAACTCACTTTCATGTCACGAGTTGGAAGCCAGTGATCCTCTCTTGCTGCTTTCAGCACTCTCTGGCAAAGTTCAATGGGATTCTCCAGCTTTGAAACCTAATTGCTTGACTACAGCACTGAATCCAGTGCCCGAAGGCAGAATAAGAGCCAGCACTGGCGGGGGAGGGGGGCATCGGGGAAAGGGATTAGCAGGGTTGAGGTATGGGGACTCATTAGCATATATTAAAAGTGATGCAATCATTTTGGAGACAAGTTTTAATTAGTCTAAAACATTTCTAAAAAAAACACAAACGGAGCACTGCTTCAGTAGTGTGTGCCAAGTGGCTGCTAGGAGGGCGACCAGCGCCTACGTCACTAGCCCCATGAGGAAGCAGTGCTGTGAGGCACCTGGCATCAGCGTCCCCCCCCCCCCATCAGCACAGTCTCTGCCGTGTCCTTTTACACTCGTGCAGCATTTCAGCCCCACTGAGTCCCTTAGACCGTAAGCTTGACATACTCCCCAGATGTTCAGTGCTTTTAAATATAGCACCGTGCAACATTAGACGGAGAAAGTTGCTTTCCACAGTGATCCTGCCTCTGAAATCTGAGGCTTGATACATTCGAAGAGAGCTCCTGGCTCCCCCCCCCCGTATGGACTCCAGGCACTGCCGTAGAGTGCAATGCTCTCTGCATCTCTCCTACATTGACAGAGTCAAGGGTTGTGGGAAGCCCTAGGCTCAGCCTGGGTTAGAGGTCAGTGACTGGGTCCGAGAGAAGCTGGAGAAAACTGCATGCATCAGGGGTGTAGCCAGAACTGAATTGTTTTGGGGTGGTGGGGGGTGGGTGCCCAATATTAACAGAGATAGTCACTGTGGCCACTCCCACCCTGCCCTCACACTTGGGTCTTCAAGGCAGTGGCGTTATGTCCTGTCCCTTCAGCCTCCCTGCCCTCTCTCTCTAATGAAGGTAGCTACATCATATAACGGTGCTGAAGAGCAATTATGACAACTAGGCTTCCACCCAGTCCAGCCATTCCTGAGCTCTCAAGGGGCCGAGAAGGGGATAATTACCTGCTAAAAGTAAACAGAAAGACTTCAAGGGCCTCATAGTTTTACAGGCCTAGGCCAAGGGCAGGTATCCCATGGACTGGCAATGCTACCGGGCCCAGTAACTGCTGCAACTTTAAGGGATAACTCAGATGGGGCATTACCCTGTGGTTAGGGGTGGGGCCTGAGCCAAAACTGACCCGCATTATTACAAGTTTAAAGAATGGAAGCGCATAGCAGAATTGTGCTGTAGGTGATGCAGATGTATGCATGCACTTTTAGATGCAAAACAAGGCAATATTCAGGCCCAAAGGAAGCGGGCACCTTGTGTTAATATTGGCTGGCGTAGAGAACTGAATCCCTGAAACAGGCGAGGGGCCAAGGTCAAGAGTCTCCAGTGGGAGGCAGCTAAAACTGTAAGACCCAAGGGGCTGAACTCACACTCTCAATACAAGAAGGCCACACAAGGGCTGTCATTCCAAAAAGAAAGTTTACTGAAGGTTTCAGTAATAGAAAAAGAGAAGAAAATGCATTCAGCATTCTGTGGCACAAAAATACAAAATGTCGTTCTTCTTGAGTAGCAACTGCAGGAAATCGGGACCTTTTCTTGCTCCAAATGGGTTTTTTACTCTTCAAAACCCTTTTGGTAACTATGAAGTCCTCCTATCCCACCCAAACATAAGAACATAAGAACATGCCATACTGGGTCAGACCAAGGGTCCATCAAGCCCAGCATCCTGTGTCCAACAGAGGCCAATCCAGGCCTCAAGAACACGGCAAGTCCCCAAAAACTAAGAAGATCCCATGCTACTGTTGCTATTTTCTAACAAGCAGAACTAGCTGGCTGGTACAGCACAATCCTGGGCAATTCTCCCATGGGACAGAAAAACCTTCCTGGACCACTAACTCCAGGCAAGCCTTCCCCCTTCCAGGGCTCTGAAGAGCCACAGACCCCTGCCGCCTCTGGACCGTGTTTCCCCCTAGGGCCAAACTCCACCCTGTAGGGGATGGACCCTAACAATCCCTCACAAAATGACTACAGACATACGGAAGCTCCCAATGCTGGAAGTTTCCACATCTTACTCTGCTAGGCTTTGAGTTGAGTATTGATGTCGGATTACTTTACTGTTAATAAAATTAAAGAAGAAACTATAGTTGTTTTCTAAAAGTGTCTGTGTGAGAGAGAAAGGTACACAGTAAAACTGCCACTTAGTTCTTACATTGATTGGGCCAATCTATAACAGCCTACAAAGATCCCAGTTTTCTTTAGGATCAATACGGTCACTTGAACTCTGCTCTTATTATAAAAAAACAGCCCAAGGCTAAAAACTGCAAAGAAACTGATGTAAGAAATATCAGTAGTAAAGAGACCAAGGACAGAGAATTGGCCAAGTGTTTCAGGAACGTGAAGCAGCTGGGAGGCTAACGTGCAGAGGATCGGCTAACCGATAACACTTGTGTAACGAGCATTTCTGAAGATAAACCTTTCCTAGTTGATGCCTGAGTGACACCGGGGAATATCTGAAGATTCCCAGGCCTGGAAAGGGCAGACCAACTTGCTCCCTGAAGCATGCATGCCTTCACGGGGTGAAGTTCTCAAACGAGGATTGGCACAAGTGTTGCACGCGGTGGTCCGTGGTCCCATGCCGCGGACCACCAATCTTTACCTCCCGTGGTGTCAGGGAAGTCTGACCCCTGACCGGTGCTCAGACTTCATCGATGCCACGGCAGGCCTCCCAGGGAAACACGTGGCCCTCCACTGCGCCCGACTAGGCCCAAGGCACGCTGCATGGAGATGCTGCCAACTCCAGCAGCGGCTGCCCCCTAGATGCGTGCCCGCGGTGGGAAATCCCCTGCAGTGCCTCCCGATGACGTGAGGAGCTCCTGCCTATATAAGGCCACCTCGGCAGCACTTCCACGCCTTAGCAATAGATCGACTCTTTGGAAGTAGTGCATCACCTCAGCGCATTCCTGTTCCTGGCTTCATTGTTCCTGAGTTCCTGATTCTCTTCCCAGTTCCTGTGTCAGCAGTCTGCTCTGTGTTCTTCAGTTCCTCGTGTTCTTCATGGTTAGTCTTCAGTGTCACCACTCCTGCTCGTGATGCTCCGTGTCTCACGTTCGTCTTTCCATTCCTCCTGGTTCCTTGGATGGATCTTCTGGCTTTGATTTTTGATTGGACACCAATTCTGGTTGACCTTTGCCTTCCACTGACCACTGCCTGGACTCCGTTTCTGATTGACCTCCACCTGCCACTGACCACTCGCTGGACACTGACTCTGATCTGTGTCTTTCCCTTCTCATAGGATCTCCACCTCTACAGAGATCTGCGCCTAAGACCAGTTGGTCGCGGCACCCGAGGACTCAACCTAAGGGGAACGTGGGCTGGTATTGGTGAAGCTCCACTTGGGCATCTGCTTCCATCAGCTCCACTAACTGACGGTAGGGACCTGCAGGTCTCCTCCCCAGTGGTTGCGCCAACTCCCCCTCGGCACAAGGGTCCAGGCCCACAACAACAAGCACAGGGGCCAGGACTTGGACACAGAAACCCAATGCATGCCTGTGTGTTTATATTATATACAGCTGAGTCAGAACACTTTATCTGTAGGCACATGACATAATGCTTCATAGAATTTAATATTCGCCACAATAAAAATGTAAAATCTAGGAACGATAACAAAAAGTTACAGTAGGAAATGTTTTCTATCCCATGTGTTTGATACTGAATCATTTCTTAACTAGGAAATACTTCTATAGTGCTATAAATATACACAGTGCTGCACCGGACAGAATAATCCACATGGTTTCATGTCCCCCTCCCCCAAGCAGCTCATCTTATAGATGAATATGGGGAAGGCTAAGTGATTTGCTCAAGGTCACACAGCCAGGGATGGATAATTCAGATTTCACAGCTGTGCACTACACAGCAAACTCTGATTTTAAGCAGGCATTCAGCCGCAGATGAGTATAGAAAGGCATTAGGGTTTGATTGTTGTCTATTGATAAGATGAAGAGTTTGGTTTTTAATTGTATTTATTTGTTATTTTATTTTGTTTTAATTGTTTGAAATCGTATTTTATGGATGTATGTGTGTAAAACTGTTATCGGTCAAGAAGCTTGGGATTGTGCAGGCTCCCAAAAGAGAAATATGTAAGTAAATAAAATAAGCTTTGTGCTTCCTGGAGGAATATTCAGGGCAGTAATGCCATTGCAGAGCAGGTAACCAGGGGCAGATGTATTGCACTGAGCTTTTTTCCCACTGACTGGGTGGAGGGGGCCCTTAGTATATCTATGGAAGGTCCTTCTTCCTCTGACGTTCAGCTTCTCTGCGGTGTCTTATGGCTCCTCTTCCACAGACCATGAACAGCAGCTGCTGAGTAGAAACAAGTCCAGCTCCAGAAATAATTGTTCCTGCCAATTTAAAATGATGATGCACGGGGCAGGGAAAATACTGCAAGGCTTGGGGAGAAAACTTGGGCAGAGATCAGAGAATGGGCGAGTAGCAAGGAATGCAAAACACACAGAGTTTGCACATCTGCCAGGGCTCCCTGTGTTACTGCAAAGTTAGATCAGTGCTTGGGCACAGATGCTCCTTGGCGTCCTGCCGTGGTGCGCGGCACCGAATTCTGCGATATGGATCCCACCGAGAGCTTTCCCTTCCACTCGTATGGGCCTGAGTTATGCCTCGGCCCAAGATCTACTTTGGGCTGTGGAGAACGCCAGCCGGTTAGACACACGGCGCATGGTAAAGGTGATTTGTTACTGGAGGGGATCCCTGTAAATGTCCTCTCTGCTGACTGCTGAGGGGGTGAATCTCTGGGTCAGTAGCAGTCCCCCGGGTTTCTCCACATATATTTAATGTTGAGGGTGAGGATTTCTGCATTTTTTTTAACTGGAAGGGCATTTTTCATGGCAGCATTTTGATTTAAACATTTCCAAGAGGATGCTTACAAAATGATTAAATACAGAAAATACACTGTACACATTTCTTTTTTTAAATATAGCCCCTGCCTTTTCATTGCTAGCGCAAGGTGGCAGTTCCCTTTCCCTAGAGGGCTTACAATGTAAGTTTGTAACTGGGGGCTGAGAGGGAGCAAAGTGACTTGCCGAAGGTCACATAGAGCATCAGTGGGAGAAGCAGGGTTTGAACCCTGCTTCTCCAGCTCTTAATTAGCTGCTGTAAGCACCGGACTACTGCTCCTCCCTGGGGTCATGCCAACCAATCCTGTTGGAGGCTTACTGAACCTGGAGCTCTGCTTTGTACAGCCTGTACCGCTTTATATAGTCAGTAAGATCCTTATTTTAATAAAAAAAACCCATGACCATGTTTCAAGGCTTCCACTAGCCTCTTTCTCTCTCAGTGGTGGGTGTCGTGTTGCCTAGCAACGCAGAAATCTCAGCCATGCAGCTGTGCCTTGGAAGGCCAAGAGCCTGACGTGCACGCAGCTGCTATCTCAGGAGTTTGCTTTTTGATTGGAAAAATACAGCACACTGGAAAAATGGACATTTTGGGGAAAGTTTTACCCACCCTGCAGTGCCACAGAGTTTATGACATTGCCCTTGATTCCGCAACTCTAAAGACCTTCTGCATCTGTCCCAGGTTTTTCCAAATGTTGATACCGTATTTCCCCAGGCAGTCTGTGAGATGGGGTTAGGTCGGGGGAGACAACTATTTGCATAGAAGTTACAATAGCATCCACAGCAACACAGCAAGTGAGGGCAGATAAAGACCAAATTGACCCATCCAATATACCTAACTGAGATTGCTCCACTTTGCGAAGATGAACATATAAATTCCCACAAGCAGCACAACACAAGCTTTTCCCCTCTCCCTCACATCATTTGAAACATCCATGCTTGCACGCTCGCTTCCCCAGACCTGGACCCCAATGGCCTTTTGGAAGCACCCTCCCCCCCCCGGTACCCCAACTTGTATGGAAAGTCTCCCTCCCTGCTACTTCCCCCCACCCAAGGCCGGGGTAGGTTTGCCTGCCTCCTCCCTGCTCCAGTGCTGCTGGTAGGAGGTGCACAATGCTGGAACAGGTAGGCTTACCTTCTCATGCTTCCTGGGGGGGGGGGGGGAGGAAGATGGGTCAGATCTGGGGGAGGGACTCTGTATGTAAGTCTGAGGTTCCAAAAGGCTATCAGGCTTCCCTATGGCCACTGGGCTTCAAAGGTTGGGAGGGGGACTTCCGAAGCGTCCTTGGGTTGTCAGCTAGAAAATTGGTCTAAGGATAGCCATGGAGAACGTAGGCAGCCTCACGGACATCGGTTTCCTCACTCATTGCCAGATGCAGTCCTCGTGTAGATGTAAATTCTGCTGTTGGTCACCTTCATTTTTCTTATCCCTTTGCATAAGAATGACCTTCCCCCTCCAAAAATTAAAATCCTTTCACTTCATATCTCTTTACAGCTTTGAAAACTAACACCACCTTTGTAATTCAAACTGTAACTTGCTTGTATTTTGAGGCAACGTCACTCTGCATGGGCCTAGTGAAGGAACCTTAAGTCTTTAAAGCCAATCACAAATGTTCATTTGTTGATTTTTATTTCTAGAGTATGCAGCATAAAAACATCAAGATCAAGGTGTTCACTTGTACCCACCCTGACCTCCCCACAGCTAAAAAATACTGGCAACAGGAAGTGTTTTCTCCTCCCCAAATATCCCCTCTCCTGAGCCTGCAATCCCCAGGGTTTCTTCAGGCAGTCTGAGAGCCGCATGTCAGCTCCTGCCTCAGAATACTGACTCATTATTCTGATCCTGGAGCGGCAGAGCAAGGAACAGGAGGGGGAGGGGGTGAGAGCCTGGAAGGACACAGCAGATCAGGGAACGGGAGAGGCAGAGCCTGGAATGACTGAGCACAGAGCAGATAAGGAATTGTACCTGTTAATTGTAAAGGCAGCCAAGCCTATTGACCCTATACTTGCAAAATAGTGCAAGTATAGGGCCAGAAGAAGCACTAGGTGAACTAGGCAACTGCGTAGCGCGTAGGTTTGGGGGCAGCTGCCTACTGCTTCCTCCGGCCCTGCTCAGAATTGTGGAAACAAAACGACACTGGTGGCAGTCGCAGGACCATGGCAATTGGGCCTCCTTCATCCTGCCCACAGGGGCCAGAAAGAGGAAGTGTGTTATGGACCTGCGTAGATGGGTAAAAGGAGGTCCAGTCATCGCAATCAGGGAAAAAAGGATTCAGAGGTAGCAGCATTGCAGGGTTGGCTGGGCCCGCCTGGCTTTGAGAAGCAGGAGCATCATTGACAGGCCCTCCCAGTAAAAGACAGGAACAGCAGCAGGACAGGCCACGCAGCCCAAGAGAAGAGCCACGTCTACTCCACATAGAAGAGAGAGGAAGCCTCCTGATGCTGTGGGAGACCAAAAAGAAAGCTGCTGCCTACACTTTCGGGGTACAGAAAAAAAAGTGTGTGTGTGTGTATGAAAGCATGTGGGGGAGGGAGAGCATTTGTGTGTTTCTGTGTGAAAGAGAGAGCATGTGGGAGAGAGAACGAGTATATGTGTGTGTGTGAGAGAGCATGTGGGAGAGAGAACGAGTATACGTGTGTGTGTGTGTGTGTGTGAGAGAGAGAGAGCGTGTGGGGGAGAGAACGAGTATATGTGTGTGTGAGAGAGCGTGTGAGGGAGAGAACGAGTATATGTGTGTGTGAGAGAGAGCGTGTGGGGGAGAGAATGAGTATATGTGTGTGTGAGAGAGCGTGTGGGGGAGAGAAAGTGCATTATAAGCATGTATGAGTAAGCAAGTGTGTGTGTGTGTTGGAGAATACATATGTGAGAGAAGAAAGTTTGTGCTTCGCTGCTGCCACCGCTCCTACCAATCCAGAACAAGCTCAGACTGGAAGTCAAAAGTTCCCAGGTACGGGGAGTGGGGAATTTTTTTTATCCTTAGTTTTAATTATTGGATGTTATTCTATTCCTCAGCTGTTTTGAAAAATTCTTTTTATTAGTATGATTTTACCATTATGATTAATTATTTATATTTATTAATTTTATTTGCAGTTTTATAAGGAATGGTGATGTTTCTGTTTTTCTATTGTTGCACTGTACGCAGAGTCTGGCTTGTTGCGGTTTATAGTTCAGTTTTTGCCTGCACATTTTTACTTATACTTTATCGTCACTATAAAGAACATATATAAGAACAAGATATGCCATACTGGGTCAGACCAAGCGTGCATCAGGCCCAGCATCCTGTTTCCAACAGTGGCCAATCCAAGTCACAAGTACCTGGCAAGAACCCAAACATTAAATAGATCCCAAGCTACTATTACTTATAGATTAATAGCAATTTATGGACTTCTCCTCTAGGAACTTAACCAAACCTTTTTTAAATCCAGTTACACTAACTGCCATAACCACAGCCTCTGGCAACAAATTCCAGAGATTTATTGTACGTTGAGTTAAAAAGAATTTTCTCACATTTGTTTTAAATGAGCTACTTGCTAACTTCATGGACTGCCCCCTAGTCCTTCTATTATCAGAGAGAGTAAATTATGGTTAATAAAACGGAAAATGACATAATGCCTCTGTACTGCTCCATGGTGAGACCGCACCTTGAATACTGTGTATAATTCTGGTCGCCGCATCTCAAAAATGATATAGTTGCAATGGAGAAGGTACAGAGAAGAGCAACCAAAATGATGGGGATGGAATAGCTTCCCTATGAGGAAAGGCTGAAGAGGTTAGGGCTGTTCAGCTTGGAGAAGAGACAGCTTAGGGGGGATATGATTGAGGTCTTTAAGATCATGAGAGGTCTTGAACGAGTAAATGTGAATTGGTTATTTATACGTTCAGTTAATAGAAGGACTAGGGGGCATTCCATGAAGTTAGCAAGTAGCACATTTAAGACTAATCGGAGAAAATTCTTTTTACTCAACGTACAATAAATCTTTGGAATTTGTTGCCAGAGGATGTGGTTAGTGCATTTAGTGTAACTGGGTTCAAAAAAGGTTTGGATAAGTTCTTGGAGGAGAAGTCTATTAACGGCTATTAATCAAGTTTACTTAGGGAATAGCCACTGCTATTAATTAATTAATTTATTATTATTTATTTATTTTTGGTTTTTATATACCGATCATCTTGCATTAGATACAAATCAAACCGGTTTACATTGAACAAAGAACTTGCCTGTAGGCGGTACATGGAACCATTAACGTATAAGAAAAACTCTGGGTAACATAGTCATAAAGTAACTTGACCAGGAAACAATTAGCATTACATAGTAATGAAAGTCACAATAAACGGTTGATCCAATTGAATTGAACTGGATCCATTAGGCCGAAAAAGATTAAAGGGTATCTGAGGGTGTCTAAGAGTTTCTTCAAGGTTGCATTAGTAGCATGGGATCTTCTTAGTGTTTGGGTAATTGCCAGGTTCTTGTGGCCTGGTTTGGCCTCTGTTGGAAACAGGATGCTGGGCTTGATGGACCCTTGGTCTGACCCAGCATGGCAATTTCTTATGTTCTTAAATAACCAATTTACATTTATCTGTTCAAGACCTTTCATGATTTTGTAGACCTCTATTATATTTCTATGCCAATGGAGTGCTCCATTCTTGTGCTTATTTTGAGAACTTCAGCTCGTTTGTCTGTAGGGTTATGGCGCAAGAGGTAAGGATTGCTATAATAAAATATTTGGATGACTCTGTTTGTGGGATCTGGTTAAGAATCCTCATGTGTAGATTTGTTGGATGGTTTTTTGAGGGTGGAAAATTGCTTTGGTTTTCCTGTTGCAAAGGAGAAGACAGAAGGGCCTGGTGTGCGGTTAACATTTTTAAAGAATTGAGTTGTATTCGGTAGCCATGTCTTCACACTTGCTTGAGGGTAAAATTCAACAACTTAAAGAACTGATGGCAGGGGTAAGGAAGGCAAGAAGATCACCTTGCAGACACTGGTTGATAGCTAGCAACTTGAGTTTTGCATGCTGTGTAATTTTGATGAGAGCAGGCATTTCTAGAGTGGCTGTTTCTTGCTGTGTCCAGGATTTTGTGCAAGAAAACATATAATACATAACAGCAACATGTAATAACCATAACCAGCCCCATCATATAAGCCGAAATACTTCTTACCTCAAATGAGGCATACAAACACTCACCAAAGACTGTGGCCATCTTAGAAGACAAGCATTCCAAACACCAATCATAGCATGTGTATATATAGTCTTACCAAATCAAAAGAACCCATGCAATAATATGATTTAAAGGGACAGAAGTACAGAAAAAAAACCCATTCGATTTTATTATTCAAACCGGCCAGGGCTAGACAACCCATCCCATGTAGTAATTTTTTGTTCCCTTTAAAGAAGCATCATGCTGTGCGATTACCCCTGATGAAGCCATTAGGCAAAATATGTTGGGTTTTGAGTTGTGATAGTCAAGTTAAGTGTAAAAAACATTGTTAAGGCAGGCTAAGAGAGAATTTGAAATGAAGTTGGCCGTAGAGGCAAAAACTCATAATAAAAACTTTAAAAAATATATCCAAGCAAGAAACCTGTGAGGGAGTCGGTTGAACCATTAGATGACTGAGGGGTTAAAGGGGCTTTTAGGAAAGATGAGGCCATTGTAGAAAGACTAAATGAATTCTTTGTTTCTGTGTTTACTAATGAGGATGTTGGGGAGATACTGGTTCTGGAGATAGTTTTCAAGGGTGATGAGTCAGATGAACATCACTGAGAACTTGGAAGATGTAGTAGGCCAGATTGACAAACTAAAGAGTAGCAAATCACCTGGACCAGATGGTATGAAATTTCTGATCTATTAGTTAAAATCTGTAACCTATCATTAAAAACATCCATTGTACATGTAGACTGGAGGTTCGCCAATGTAACCCCAATATTTAAAGAGGGCTCCAGGGGTGATCTTTTATTGGAGTGGACTGGGAGGGAACTGGGAAAAAATCAAATTGTGTTGCCGTGTGCAATTTAAAAAATCCCCCCCCTGAGCTCAGAAGAGCCCATCCGCCCACACATTCGCATGTGGATATTAAAATCCAGCACGCATGTGTGCATGGGAACCAGATTTTATAACACGCGTGCGCCGACATGCACATGTTATAAAATTGGCACATCTATGTGTGTGTGCCGGGAACTGTGCGCGCGCGGGTCTTAAAATTGACCCCTTAGGGAATAGTTACTGCTATTACTGGCATTAGTAGCATGGGATCTACTTAGCGTTTGGGTACTTGCCAGGTACTTGTAGCCTGGATTGACCACTGTTGGAAACAGGATGCTGGGCTTGATGGACCCTTGGTCTGACCCAATTTCTGATCTTCTTATGTTCTTATGACCATGATCGTGTTAACTATTTTATTAGTGACCTTTGATATAGCTATGCTTCTCCAGTGATTCAACGGTGATTGTTTATTTGTTCAAGATGAAGATCTATTTACAGTTCTCCATATCCCATCGACTTTTATGTTACAGACTTTTAAGCTATTTTGCCTTTTACTATATGCATTCTATGTTGTGGCAAGTTTTTGTAGATGTGGAGCATTTTGACATTTGAAGTTTGATTTTCATCAGCTTTTTAGGTACTTTTTCTGGTATTTTTTAAAAGGAGCACATATAAAGGATTTTTTTTGTTTTTTTGTTCTGTGTCTTTTTTTGTGGTCTTTGTGAGTTGTTGTTATGTGTGGTGTCTTTATATGTTTTGTTTTATACATATATATGTTTTTTTATTGGGTCCTCACCAATGTGGTTAGATTTGGTGTTGTTTATTTAGATTGTGGTTTAACATTTTGGTTTTCTAAATATTTTGAGCTTTGTTATGAATGATTTATATTACTGTTGCGTTATGACCATTTAATAAAATTTGTAGAATTTGTTTAATTTATTGTGTATTTTTGTAAGGCTTATTTGCTGATTTCTTTATAAATAACAGTTATATGTTTAAATCAAGTTTTCTTATTTGAGCTATACATTTCCACCCAGATTCTGAGAAGATATGTTTTTGGAGGGGTTTGAGCAAATATATGATTTCTCTCACATGTACACAATTAACGTTAGTAATTTAAAGAGCACTGGCATTAATTAAATTTAGGGTTTGGAGCTGGGAAAAGGAACTATCAAATCTCAGTTCCAGAAACAAAGGAGCTGACTCAACCCTTTTTCACACTGCGTTTTGCCCACAGAGAGATTTTTCTGCAGAAAATATCATGTGGGCTAGCATTTACAGCTCCCAGTTACTTCTGCCGCAGCAGAGGAGGCTGCTTGGAAACTAAGACTGACATGCAAGCACCATTGTTTTAAAGTACCTTTTCAGCTTAGGCTGGAAAATTTTCCGGTTATGATAGTCACGGGCCTAGCCTATCACTTCTGAGAAGGATGCCTGAGACTGGGTCACTTCTCCTTCGCTGATGGCGGTGGACTTCAGGCACAGCTTTTCCAAACAGTCTTTAATCTATGCTTGCAGGCCTTTTCGCCCACCAGTGAGTTCTCCTCTGTCATTGGGGTTATTGTTTGGGGATGTTTAGTGCTTACTAATTGCTGCAGAATTGTGTCTGGTCAAGCAACATGTGTGAACTTTGTAGATGTCGGTTCCGACATGGTAACAGTCAGTAATGACAACAAAAAAAGTCCAAACAGTCCATCCAGTCTGCCCAGCAAATTTCTTATGTGAGTAACTTCCGCTCCGTGCAAGTTACCCCCATGTTTCCATTAAGAGTAGTAACTGTGCAGGTTACCCCCAGCAAACTGTGGGGTTACTGCCGCACTCTGGACAGGTCACTGCCGCAACAAACTGAGCTGACAATTTCATAGATCGTCATTCATAGCTAATTCATTAGCAAGCAAACACATTACATTAAAATTAATAATAAACATCAAATGTAACAACCAGACAGATATTGAGATCCATATGTTCAAATGGATCAAGAGTGAACTCCCAGCTAATTCCAAGCTGTGAGTGATGTGATCAGGACTTAATTATTTATCCTGACACTTTCAAAGATTGTGTTTTTCTTCACCTTGCATCGCGATTCGTCAGGCCTCCCTATGTGTGGGCAGTACCCAGAAGTAATGGACAGGATTTACAACTGCAATGCAGAATCGTGATTTTATTTTATTCTTGGCTCGTCTGTAGTTAAAATTTCTCCTGTTTTAGCCACGCCCGCCATTGTGAGTTGCCTTAAATCAGGGATGCCCCTCTGCTGATTCTCATCAAAGCCCCATGCAGGCATCCAGTGGATACATGGAAAGTAAGAATCCCAGTTATCCTTCTGTTAAGGGCAGTAATATTTACAATCAAAACCAAGCAACTGAAAAACCCATAACAAAACTACTGCTAGCAACATTTTTACAGGGTGAGAAGCCTTCCAGACATGGCTGTTTGAATGTGCTTTGCTTTTGTCCTGTGCTGTTCTCCTAATGTCTGTGTATCAGGGCCCACTATTGGCTGTCATCTGAATCCAATTCCCCTTCCCCCTAATCATCGAAGCCGAGAGTGATGTTGCAGTTGTGTCAAAAGCATCAAGCTAATTGGTTAAGGGAAGTAATTTCCATGCCTTCTGATTAAGGGTAGTAACCGCTGCTCCATGCATGTTATCCCCATACACACTTTTCTTCATTTCCAACCTCTATATACCATTGAAAATACATGCATGATTGGTGAAAGAGTGCTCTAGTGGCCACACTGTTCGGCCTTACTGTACTGATATTTACACGCGATTGGAGAAAGGGGTGAGACACGGACTCTGAATATGCTGATCTCTTTGCTTTTTGTTTGTATCGGATGTAGTTTGCACTGTTTAGTACAAATGACATCGGTCAACCGACGAATGCAGGATAGGATGGGATTTTAACATAAGGATCTAAATATCTGTCTGGTTGTTACATTTGATGTTTATTATTAATTTTAATGTAATGTGTTTGCTTGCTAATGAATCAGCTATGTATGACGGTCTATAAATTGTCAGCTCAGTTTGCTGCGGCAGATAAAAAAGCAAACAGAATATTAGGAATTATTAGGAAGAGAATGGCAAATAAAACAGAAAATGCCTCCGTTTCACTCCATGGTGAGACCGCACCTTAAATACTGTGCAATTCTGGTTGCTGCATCTCAGAAAAGATATAGTTGTATTGGAGAAAGTACAGAAAAGGGCGACCAAAATTATAAAGGGGATGGAACAGCTAACCTGTGAGGAAAGGCTGAAGATGTTAGGGCTGTTCAGCTTGGACAAGAGACAGCTGAGGGGGGATATGATAAAGGTCTTTAAGATCATGAGAGGTCTAGAACGGGAAGATGTGAATCAGTTATTTACTCTTTCGGATAATAGAAGGCACTTCATGAAGTTAGCAAGTAGCACATTTAAAACTAATTGGAGAAAATTCTTTTACACTCAACGCACAATTAAGCTCTGGAATTTGTTGCCAGAGGATGTGGTTAGTGCAGTTAGTATAGCTGGGTTTAAAAAAGGTTTCGATAGGTTCTTGGAGGAGAGGTCCATTGACCTGGGTTGACTTGGTCCATTGATCGGGTTGACTTAGGAAATACACCCTGCTATTACTAGCATGGGATCTTCTTGGTGTTTGGGTACTTGCCAGGTTCTTGTGGCCTGGATTGGCCACTGTTGGAAACAGGATGCTGGGCTTGATGGGCCCTCTGACCCAGTAAGACAACTTCTTATAATGATCCATTTGTTTATTATGCGGATTGATGGCTTTTGATGTATATTCAATGGTGTATGAATAAGAATTATTAATCTTTCTGTTTTTCCATGTCCTGTCTGCTAATTGCGAGAAGGCCTGTTATAAATATTTTAAATAAAATATGCTGAGGGTTGGCAGAAAGGAACTTTTCAGCCAATGGGGGTCTTGCTAATCGAGTATATACGATACCCAACATCCAATCATCGGCGAGCTTTGGCAGCACTTTTATTGTTTTATTCTGAAAGGCTGCACAAATGCACAACCTCCATATGTAGAAAATCAGCCATGCAAGACATTATTGCAAGCGTCGCCTTGCCTGTTTCTTTGCTCTGTTGACTCCTCTTTTGCCATTTTATTGTCCTTATACTTCCACTCCTTTTGGAATAACATGAGCTGGGCATCTTTCCTGTAGTCGGGCTTCCTTGAGTCCGTCCCTTAGCTGTCAGGACTAGATTCTTACTTTCCATGTATCCATTGGATGAGAATCAGCAGAGGGGCACCCCAGATGTATTGCAACTCATAATGGCAGGAGTGGCTAAGCAGGAGAAATTTTAACTACAGACGAGCCAAGAATAAAATAAAATCACGATTCTGCATTGCAGTTGTATATCCTGCCCATTACATCTGGGTACTGCCCACACAGAGGGAGGCCTGACCAATTGCGAGCCAAGATGAAGAAAAACACAATTTTTGAAAGTATCAGGATAAATCATTAAGTCTTGATCACATCATTCATGGCTTGGAATTAGCTGGGAGTTCTGACATAAATAAATCCTTCTATGTGCTGTTTTATGATCACTCTTATATGTTCCCTTTATAAAACAAATCTAGGTTTGTAAATCACGTGTCAGGTACATTATGTGCCTAGATGCAATGTTTATTTGATCCAAAGAGAATCTAGTGGTTTGGATTCCCACCTCTCCTGGTCTTCTGGATGTTGCGCAGTTCAGGGGTAATATTCAAAAGGATTGATGTGCATAAACCCTGGTTTTATGCAAGTAAATGCCCTTTTAAAAATTACTCGGGGGATTGTGCACATAAAAGTGATGTTCCTTATACTTCTCTGCATACCACAAAGAGACCTTCAGGGGATGGAGTCGGGGCAGGGACATGATTTATGCACATAATTTTGATTTTCAAATGTAAATGTGTAAATGAATACGCTCCCAATTACTTCTGCTCCCGAGCAAGCAGAGCTTTGTGCATTATCGCGGCACTGGTTTTGCGCATTGCCCGCAAATGTTTCAACCAAATCCACTTTGAAAATTCAGGTTAAAGTCTGCAGTTAAAATGTACCTGCGGACTTTAGTCTCTGAGGGCTTACATTGCCTTCCCTAAAGAAACCCCAGTGGTCCGGGCTGGATATACATTACACTTCTAATATTTCTTGACAGTCTCAATAATTTGCCACCTGGACCATCAAGCTGTTCTTTTAGTAAATCCACAATATCAAATCCCAGCACTTTCTTTGGCTGCCAAAGAATTTCAACTAGAACAATGGATCTAATTAATAGAAAAAAATATATACACTGAGAGCAGACTGGCAGAATGGATTGGCACAGGGACATGGAGAATATAATTTCTGGGCTGCCAGTTTGATTCTGTTGCAGGATGACAGGGACTGCGTGTGCTGGGCATGCGATAACTATTCAGTGGCCGATGTGAAGTGAGTCGGCGGTCTAAGTATACCTCCCAATGAACAGGCATCTACAGCACTAAAACCTCCATTTTAACTGGCAGTAACTGGTACTACAGCCGAGATGCCAAGGGCCGGCTAAGAATGGAGCATGGCCCATCCTTAACATTTTACAGCAGGGGCGAGGAAACTCCAGGCCTCAAGGGCTGGTACAGTGCTCAGGTTTTCAGGATTTCCCTAGTGAATATGCATGAGATAGATTGGCATGCATGGCTTCCAGCTCCTTTCTTTAATAACCCTTATCGGAGATCCTCTCTTTTGTTAGAAACACAAAAGAGAGGCCAGGCAGGACTGAAACACAAAAGAGAGACAAAAGAAACACAAAAGAGAGACAAAAGAAACACAAAAGAGAGGCAAAAGAAACACAAAAGAGAGGCCAGGCAGGACTGAAAAGAACAATGTGAGAAGTGACAAAGAACCAGGATGGAAGCAGCCAAAATGCTGTGGGGTCTGCATCGGGAGATTTATGAGACTGAAGGACCTAAATATGTATATGCTGGAGGAGAAAAGAGAGAGCGAATATCAGATAATAGACTTCTAAATATATGAAAGATATCAATGGTGCACATGAAGCGAGTCTTTTCTGATGGAAAGGAAGCTGTAGAACTAGGGGTCATGATAAAAAAAACACCAAGGGGCTAGATTCTGGAGCAATGTCGGGAAATATTTCTTCTTGGAGAGGGTGGTGAATGCCTGGAATGCCCTTCCGGAAGAGGTGGTGAAGATGAGGACAGTTAATGAATCCAAAAGGGTATGGGACAAACACTGCAGATCCCTGAAGGCTAAAGAATTAAAATAAATTCAATATATAAATATATTTATTTATTTAGACATTTTCTATACCGTCGTTCCAGGTATAGATCGCAACGTTTACAAAGTGACATTCATAGTTATAATTCAACAGACAAACAAAGAGTGGTTATGGAGGTGGTATTCATAGGCAGACATTAGTACCTGTCAAGTGAAAATTTCTAGTACATATTAGTATTGATCTAGCACATAAGGCAAAGTGTATGGGTAATTACATCGAAATGATAGTTTTCACATCTTAGTCAGTGGGTTGTTTTGAGAATCTTTCATTCTCTCGTTTGATTTATTCTTCATGATTCAGGAGCATTTAAAACGTGTGTGTATATAAAGCACGTATAGGGAAGGAGAATATAGATGTAACACATCCTGGCGATGCCTGCTGCTTTCTGGGTCTTACTAAAAGCAGACTGAAAGAAAGAGGGCAATGATTTAAAGGTAAAATGTATTTCTATCAGGAGGGGAGAATCTCTGCCATGCACAGATCACACTAGGCTGACATCTCTGAATTAATTGCTGGGAGTGGTGCAGTGAAAAGGAAGTCACTTCTTCAGCACAGGTGATCCCTGAAACCAGACCGTAGAGGAAACAGCTTTTCCCCCAATTTGCCAGCAGTAAAAGACAGAAGGAAAGTGCATCAAAGGCTTTTCCCATGGGCACAGAAAGGAATATGACAAACACGTTTCCTGATCGGGGCACGTACTAGAGCTGGGGAATCCGGGCAGAATGTAGGCCAATCCAAGCAACGCGTATGCTACTTAGCGCATTTCAAGATAGCACCCCCCCTCCCATTCCAAAACTGAGGTATTTCCCAATAGGGAGAGTCTTATATTACCCGTACAAGAACCCCCTCCTGGAGAAAAGTGGAAATATAGCTTTTTGTAACAGGTGCCCCATGACATTTTAGCCTTCAAAAAAAAAAACCTTTGCTAAAGAAACAAAATGGAATGTGAAGAGCACAGAAAACCCAGTTTCCATGTTTCTCCTCCTGTAAATTTCCACAGCCGGGATCAGGTGACCTGCCCACTTCCCCACCACTGAAAATAATCCCATATAGGAGGGCCCTCTCCAAGGTTTTATTCTACAGGCACAGAATGATGAAAAAAAAAAAGTCCAATCTGAAAAAAACAGAGCCCATGAGTGTCTGGTATACACAGCAAAGGACTCACTCGTATAGGAATAGATTTTGATGCTGGGTAAAGTCCTAGTAAACACCAATTTTAGGGGTTTTTTGTGGGTTGTCCTAATGCTTCTTGGAGGGTCTGGGGTCATGTTTGAGTATTTACAGCTCCACGTTACCTATATTTCACTTCACTAGAAACAACTTAATGGCACATTAAATTGGGCAATTGCTGTCAAAATCAGAATAACAGTAAAAGCCTCAAACTAAAGAAGGGACAAAGCATCCAAATCTCCCAACAGTAGTATGAGAAGTGCTGCAAATATTGTCATGATGCGACTATATCTTGAATTTTGTGTGCTGTTCTGGTTGCCCCATCTCAAAAGAGACAGAGCTGAACCAGAAAAGCTGCATAGAAAAGTGACAAAAATGATATAAAGGGACTCCCTTATGAAGAAAGTGAATTCCCCCATGAGGATCTGCTGATGCTTCCAAGTGAGCTGGATTGGCCACTGTCCGAGAATCACTGATCCGACCCAGCAAGGCATCTGATAAGAAAGGCTGTAGCTCCCCTCAGTGGCCACAGGAGATGCAGTGGACTCGCCTGGCTTCTTGCATACACTTTCACTTGGAGAGCTGCCAATTAACTCAAAATGTCGAGCAACAGCAAGAGCTGCTCCTCTTTTCTCCATTCTCAAAATATTTATACTGACAAAAGAGAAGGAATCTCAGAATGCCTTCAAAACACAAAGCTGACTGGAAGAACCTCATTTGGTTCAGTTCTGGGGTTCCAGCTCAGGCACCTCCTTCCTGAAGGACTCTGGCACAATGAATCATCTTGTGCAGCTTCCAGAGATTTTCCTGCTTTTTGTTTTGTTGTTGCTGTCTCTCGCCCTTCTCCAGTCTACCCATTGGATGGATTCCAGTTCCCTTTGCTAGGAGTGAGTACTAGACTCATTTGAAGGTATCACCAATGCATGATGGCTAAAACCATCATGATAGAGTTAACTTGTAATTGGATGCTGTGCTATACAAAGGGTCACTGATAGGTGGCACCGTGGCAAGGAACCTGGAAGTAAAGGGATTATTGGGAGAAGCTGCCAAGCCAAATTGATGTGGTAAACACTGGTTTTAAATGTAAAAGTTCCTGTTTTATGAAATTGCTTCCAGACTCTTCTATGGGTAAATGACCAATGCTCATGACAAGGCCTCCCATACAGAAGGATATGACTCAGTAGGTTAAGTTCACAGTTGCTTTATTCAGAACATTCCAAATAAAATAGTATAGTACACAGAAATAAAGATCAACAAATAAGTTGCAGGTGAGACCTTTTTATTGAACTTAATACATCTGTTTTATTACTTTTGGTATTGGTACACTGCGATTATGATGTTTATTTATTATGGATTTAGGCTGCATTGTGGAGGAATATTAAGGCTTTTCCCCCATTCTGTGTCAATGGGGAAAAGAAAATACCAGGAGCACCTGTTTTGAAGTGACTTACCAATCACAAAAGGTAAAATATAAACAAATGCATTTTTTTACTACTGTTTTATGATTTTGATTGCAATGATTCTAGTGATTGCTTTTTGTATATATATGCTTATTTATTCTGTATGATATTATTATTACTTTTCTACTCTTCAAGCACTCAGTGTACCAAGAACATGTATAACAGGCTAACCTTAGGACTGCCCTAGGGCACAACCAGAGTTAGACGCAGAAGGTAACCGGCTAACTCCAAATATCAGCCATTTAACTTATGTGGCTAACTCTGCTCCTCCCCAGAACTCCTCTTATCCAGCTAAATTCTAGCCGGGTAACTAGTTAAGGGCGGAATATAGCTGGGTAAGACATTTAGACCGATAACTATTACATTATCAATCTAAATGGCTTTTGAATATTGACTTCAAGAAGTGCCATGCTGGTTTAGAGCAAGGGTCCACTGAGCCCGGAATCCTGACTGACAGTGGTCAATCTAGGTCACTAGGAAATGCCTAGCAGACCCCAAAAAGTAGATCTATTCCCTGTTACTCACTTCCAGGGATAAGCACTGGCTTTCCCAAACCTACCTGGCTAATAATGGTTTATGGATTTTTCTTTTAGGAACTTGTCCAAACCCCAGCTATGATAGATACCTTGACCACATCCTCCAGCAACAAATTCCACAGCCTGGTTCTGCATTGAATGAAAAAAATCCTTTCTATGATTTATTTAAATTTGTGGTTGGTTTCATGAAGTGTCCTCTAATCCTTCTATTATAAAAAGTAACCATTCATAAGAACATAAGAACTTAAGAAAATGCCATACTGGGTCAGACCAAGGGTCCATCAAGCCCAGCATCCTGTTTCCAACAGTGGCCAATCCAGGCCATAAGAACCTGGCAAGTACCCAAAAACTAAGTCTATTCCATGTAACCATTGCTAATGGCAGTGGCTATTCTCTAAGTGAACTTAATTAACAGAAGGTAATGGACTTCTCCTCCAAGAACTTATCCAATCCTTTTTTAAACACAGCTATACTAACTGCACTAACCACATCCTCTGGCAACAAATTCCAGAGTTTAATTGGGCGTTGAGTAAAAAAGAACTTTCTCCGATTAGTTTTAAATGTGCCCCATGCTAACTTCATGGAGTGCCCCTTAGTTTTTCTACTATCCGAAAGAGTAAATAACCGATTCACATCTACCCGTTCTAGACCTCTCATGATTTTAAACACCTCTATCATATCCCCCCTCAGTCATCTCTTCTCCAAGCTGAAAAGTCCTAACCTCTTTAGTCTTTCCTCATAGGGGAGTTGTTCCATTCCCCTTATCATTTTGGTAACCCTTCTCTGTACCTTCTCCATCGCAATTATATCTTTTTTGAGATGCAGCGACCAGAATTGTACACAATATTCAAGGTGTGGTCTCAGCATGGAGCGATACAGAGGCATTATGACATTTTCCGTTTTATTCACCATTCCCTTTCTAATAATTCCCAACATTCTGTTTGCTTTTTTGACTGCCGCAGCACACTGCACCGACGATTTCAATGTGTTATCCACTATGACACCTAGATCTCTTTCTTGGGTTGTAGCACCTAATATGGAACCCAACATTGTGTAATTATAGCATGGGTTATTTTTCCCTATATGCATCACCTTGCACTTATCCATATTAAATTTCATCTGCCATTTGGATGCCCAATTTTCCAGTCTCACAAGGTCTTCCTGCAATTTATCACAATCTGCTGTGATTTAACTACTCTGAACAATTTTGTGTCATCTGCAAATTGATTATTCTCACTCGTCGTCTTTCTTTCCAGATCATTTATAAATATATAGAAAAGTAAGGGTCCCAATACAGATCCCTGAGGCACTCCACTGTCCACTCCCTTCCACTGAGGAAAATTGCCCATTTAATCCTACTCTCTGTTTCCTGTCTTTTAGCCAGTTTGCAATCCACGAAAGGACATCGCACCTATCCCATGACTTTTACTTTTCCTAGAAGCCTCTCATGAGGAACTTTGTCAAACGCCTTCTGAAAATCCAAGTATACTATATCTACCGGTTCACCTTTATCCACATGTTTATTAACTCCTTCAAAAAAGTGAAGCAGATTTGTGAGGCAAGACTTGCCCTGGGTAAAGCCATGCTGACTTTGTTCCATTAAACCATGTCTTTCTATATGTTCTGTGATTTTGATGTTTAGAACACTTTCCACTATTTTTCCTGGCACTGAAGTCAGGCTAACCGGTCTGTAGTTTCCCGGATCGCCCCTGGAGCCCTTTTTAAATATTGGGGTTACATTTGCTATCCTCCAGTCTTCAGGTACAATGATGATTTTAATGATAAGTTACAAATTTTTACTAATAGGTCTGAAATTTCATTTTTTAGTTCCTTCAGAACTCTGGGGTGTATACCATCCGGTCCAGGTGATTTACTATTCTTCAGTTTATCAACCAGGCCTACCACATCTTCTAGGTTCACCGTGATTTGATTCAGTCCATCTGAATCATTACCCATGAAAACCTTTCCATTACAGGTACCTCCCCAACATCCTCTTCTTCAGTAAACACCAAAGCAAAGAAATCATATTTCCGCGATGGCCTTATCTTCTCTAAGTGCCCCTTTAACCCCTCGATCATCTAACGGTCCAACTGACTCCCTCACAGGCTTTCTGCTTCGGATATATTTAAAAAAGTTTTACTGTGAGTTTTTGCCTCTACAGCCAACTTCTTTTCAAATTCTCTCTTAGCCTGTCTTATCAATGTCTTACATTTAACTTGCCAATGATGCTTTATCCTATTTTTCTTCTGTTGGATCTTCTTCCAATTTTTGAATGAAGATCTTTTGGCTAAAATAGCTTCTTTCACCTCCCCTTTTAACCATGCCAGTAATTGTTTTGCCTTCTTTCCACCTTTCTTAATGTGTGGAATACATCTGGACTGTGCTTCTAGAATGGTATTTTTAACAATGACCACACCTCTTGGACATTTTTTACTTTTGTAGCTGCTCCTTTCAGTTTTTTCTAACAATTTTTCTCATTTATCAAAGTTTCCCTTTTGAAAGTTTAGCACGAGAGCCTTGGATTTGCACGCTGTTCCTTTTCCAGTCATTAAATCAAATTTGATCATATTATGATCACTATTGCCAAGCGGCCCCACCACCATTACCTCTCTCACCAAGTCCTGTGCTCCACTGAGAATTAGATCTAAAATTGCTCCCTCTCTCATTGGTTCCTGAACCAATTGCTCCATAAAGCTATCATTTATTCCATCCAGGAACGTTATCTTTCTAGCGTGACCCGATGATACATTACCCAGTCTATATTGGGGTAATTGAAGTCTCCCATTATTACTGCACTACCAATTTGGTTAGCTTCCCTAATTTCTCTTAGCATTTCACTGTCCATCTCACCATCTTGACCAGGTGGACGGTAGTATACCCCTATCACTATAGTCTTTCCCGACACACAAGGGATTTCTATCCATAAAGATTCAATTTTGTATTTAGTCTCATGCAGGATGTTTATCCTGTTGGACTCTATGCCATCCCGGACATAAAGTGCCACACCTTCTCCCGACTGCTCCTCTCTGTCATTGCGATATAATTTGTACCCTGGTATAGCACTGTCCCATTGGTTATCTTCTTTCCACCATGTCTCTGAGATGCCAATTAAGTCTATGTCATTATTTATCCCTATTTATCCATTTCTTAAGTTGCAATGAAATGCATTAGACTAGGATAACTGTTTTCTTGAAGACCAGAAAACTGATCACATCTAAAGAACCGAGGGCCTGCCTCCCCAAATTCAAACTAAGCATACTTCTGAATTTTCAGCAGGTTTTTAATGAAATAACTATCTTAATTCAGATTCTTTCTCTAATCATTCTGAAAACCTGGTCCCTCAAAAGAAGCTTGTAAGGTGAAATAAAACCGTACGATTTCCGGTCTCTGGAAGGTGCAAATCAGAAAAAAACATATAGATCCCTGCATGCAGAGGGCAAACCAGAAGTCCAGTTTCATTTGTTTAGGTTCCTCTTATAAAAATGTATTGATCTTGAAGGAGTTCGATTTTATGAACGTCTGAAGAATGAGACGACTGAAAACTTTCAACTAACCATGCCAGCAGTGAAACGCACAGCCATCTTGAATGTATTAACATTTGAAACGCAAACGGCATGTATTACGTAGTGACGCAGTTACGTACTGACATTTAGTGGAGCGTGACTCCATTTTGTAATAATAATTTGTATTGTATTAATACGATCGCCGCTATAAAATGTCTAACACGTCAATTAAATGACGAATCGATAGCCTGATTATGAGCTACGCCTACTTGAAAACCACGCTAGAAAATGCTTGTTCAGCAGGATTATAGAACGCATGTGTGAAAGATAAGAACTGTAAAGTGTATAAAAGTTTGCTCCTAAGGGGGCGTGGCATGCAGTTGTACTAAGCCTTGTCTTAGCTGCATCTTGCTGGCAATAAAAGTCTGTCTTTACGGATCAGTTGTCTGGACCTCCTTACTGACTTTTGGATATGGTTACATTTGGCGAGCCAGCCAGGAGGTACCGGGGACGCTATTTTAGCCCCCCAGTGGGTCCGGTAGTTTGGTGGCGGAGCGATCCCCCAGACTTACCTGGTGAGTGGCCACCGCTGAGTTCAGCGATCAGGTTTCTGAGGGGACCGTTCCACGGAAATTCTTCTGAGACCTCTGGGCCGGTGATCCGGGAAGAAGGCTTTCGTGACGATCGGAAGAACCTGCAGGCGAGTATTTTGGGGAAAAGAGAATTAAGTGAAGAATAGATAAAGATTAACGAGTAGCCGGTCCGTCACCAAGCGGACCGAGGGGGCCTTGATCACACCCCACGCAGTGGTTAGTAGGAATCCGCCTGAAAGCCACGCGCATGAGAAAAAAATAACGGAGTGTAGAATAGCGGGAATAGGTTTCTTGTTGTGTGAAAGAGAGTGAAAGGCCTCGCAGTTCTAGACCGGGCGACCGCGTTCTAGTCGAGGCGAGTGTGACCCTTTTGTGTCTGACGGATACGGACCCCTTACCTATCCGTCTTCCCTTCCCTCCTTTGTCTGTGATTCTATCCTAATGGGAGGGGGCATTCAACTCCATTAAAAGTCATGACGAAGCACTATAGCGAAGTGTTCGATAGACATAAATGTACGAAACCCGGAATGATTCAACGATGTACCCATAGGTGGCCCAGTTTGTGTGTAAATTGGCCTCCGAAGGAACTTTCGATTTCTAACGGCCACAAGGGTCCAGAAAATAGTTATCCAAGAAGGGAATCCGGGTTGTCCTGAAGATTACCGTACATAACTGCTTGGATTGCAGTCATTTAGATCCTCCGTCATGGGCAAAGAAGTTAGTGGAGGGAGCCGCCCTCGTAATGGTGGCTCAGGTGCACAAAATGGGGAACCGGAAGTCCCCAAACCGGAAGAGAAAGGAAAAACGGCCATCTTGAGTATCAAAGATGATACGTCATCTGCGGCGGCCATATTTGTAGTGCAAGGGAATTCAGAGACTCAAGAAAAAAAAGTTAAACCCCTGCCGCCCGCAGCGCCATCGAACTCGGAACATCTCTTGCCGCCACCATATGTTCCTAGTTGTCCTCAATTGTATAACTTGCCACCCCCCGCCTATGCAAGCCGATCCTAGATAGAACCGTCTCCCGAAGTAAGACTTGAAATTGAGGCGGCGAAATTGAAGACGGCGGCGAGTCGTCCGTTGCAGACGGCACTCGTAGCAAAACCAAGCCGCAAGTTTGCACCTACCAATCAGGGAAACGTCTACAGTAGTTCCCTTGGTCCCGACCGAAAAAAACGAATATCGCACTACGCAGACTATAAATTAATTTACCTACATACCTTTTACCTCCAGTGGATCTCTTTAACTGGAAACAGCTCGGCCCCTCTTTGCTGAGAAACCAGATCAGATGATAGATTTTTACGTGGAATTTTTACAGCCCACAATCCTAATTGGGCTGATATTCGGCATTTGGCCTCTAATCCTTTTTTACCACTGAGGAACGACGACAAATACAATTAAATATGGAAGAGTCAGCTCGGGCAAGGAGCCGGGTCTGATGGTGATCCCGAAGAAGCAGTAAAAGAATTCGCTCCGCTCGTAGGATCCAGCCTTGATACCAACCTCAATCGGGGCGGCGACGTAGCGTATCGCTGCCTATCAAAAAGCTTTCTGAAGCTTTAAAGAAGGGAAAAAAGAAAGTTGTAAAACATGGGAAAAATCCAGGACGTGGTGCAGAAAAAGAGATTGAGACCCCCAGAGATTTTTTGGAGCGGTTGATGGACTCCTACCGGCAGTACAGTCCATTTGACCCAGAAGATTCCAAAAATCAATCCATCCTAGTGATGAGCTTTGTCGGACATCCTGTCCGGACATCCGCCGGAAATTACAGAAGGCAGAAGGATTGAGGGAATGACTATCAGCCAATTAAAAGCAATGGCAGATAAGGTCTATGTAAACCGAGAACCGACGGAGAAAAGAAGGATAAAAAGGAAAGTGGTCGAAAGTTAGAGAAAGTGTTAGTTTGCTGGCCGCGGCTCTGGAAGAGACTAATTTCGGGAATCCGTCCAGGCACTATCAAGGATATCCTGGACACAGAGGAAGAGGCAGATCGCCCTCTAGAGGGCCACCTAGAGGAAGACCGAGTAGAGGAGGACCGTTTAGAGGCGGAAGAATGACGTTAGGAATTAATCAATGTGCGTTTGTAGACAAGAAGGACACTGGAAGTCTGAGTGCCCGGAGTCCCTGCAATCAAAGCAGGAAGGATATACTCCGTCCAAATCTAAGGAAGCTGAATGGCAGATGGCCTTGGGTGAAACATCCGGCGAAGAAAGTGAAGCATGACTAGACAAGGGAAATCTTCCCCTTGATCCTTTGGTGGAAATAAAAGTGGGAACCGAGACATTTAAAGGATTGCTGGACACTGGAGCGCAAAGATCAGTAATGACAACTGCTATAACCCACGCCCACTTCAAAGAACATTTCTATAGTTGGAGCCTCTGGAAAGCCACTGGGTAGCTCCCATCCTCAGCAACGACAAGTTCGGGTGGGAGGCAATTAGTTGTCCCACCAATTTCTTTATGTCCCAGGATGCCCAGTGCCACTCATAGGGAGAGACATTCTCTGCAAATTGAGAGCCAATTTACAATTCGATTCCAATGGTGAAATCAAGCATCCTTCGCTGATAATCCCAGTCTCTCTCATTTGTCCTCTCCAAGAAGAATGGAGACTACATCTTCCCATAGTCGAACGAACCGTCGAACATCGATATGAAGATAACACCCTCCTTAACGAAAAACGAAGACGACTGATGGATAGTGTACCCCAAGTATGGTCTGAACAGAACCCGGGAGGAGTAGCTATCGACGCTACCCCCATATGGATAGAGATGAAACAAAATGCACAGGTGATCAATCAACCTCAATACCCCATTCCATATATGGCCAGGCAAGGAATTCAGATACATCTGCAGAGACTGTATGATTTGGGCATTCTCCGACGAATCCGATCTGCTTGGAACACCCCTTTGTTGCCCGTAAAGAAACCTGGATCTAATGATTATCGACCGGTACAAGACTTAAGGAAAGTAAATAGTCAAGTAGCAGATCTAGTAGCCCTCGTACCAAATCCATATTCAATCTTGGCTCAAGTCTCTCCTGCGTCAAAGTGGTACAGTGTCATTGATCTCAAAGATGCTTTCTTCTCCGTTCCGGTAGCGGAGGAATGTCAGAAGATTTTTGCCTTCACATGGGAAAATGCACACACTGGAATAAAGCAGCAGTATACATGGACTCGTTTGCCTCAAGGGTTCAAGCATTCACCTACTTTGTTTGGTGAGCAACTGGCAAAAGACTTAAAGATGTATCAAGTTATGTATGGGCCAGTCATACAATACATGGATGACCTTCTGTTGTTTCGAGAAACGTATCTCGAATGTGCAGTATCCACCCTCCACTTGTTAAAGACTTTGTATTCCAAAGGATACCGTGCAAGTAAAAAGAAAGCGCAAATTTGTGAATTGGAAGTAGAATATTTGGGCTTCCAAATCCGTGAAGGCACTCGTCGACTTGGAATCTCTCGTACTAGTTCTATAAGAGATCAACCTGTACCCACTTGTAAGAAAGAGCTTCGAGCGTTCCTTGGAGCTACAGGATACTGTAGATTGTGGATTGCCAACTATGCAATTATTGCCCAACCCCTGTACGACAAGCTGCGGGGTAAAGAAGCAGAATCTCAACCTTTTCAATGGGAAGGACACGAACTAGCAAGATTGCACCAACTGAAAGAAGCCTTGATTGAACCCCCAGCTCTAGGGTTACCAGATGTAATGAAACCATTTCATCTGTTTGTTGATGAAAAGAAGGGAATGGCCATTGGGGTATTGACTCAAACTCTAGGCTCATGGGAACGACCTGTTGCATATCTGTCAAAAGGAATGGACAATGTTGCAAAAGGATGGCCAGGTTGCCTTCGAAGCATTGCGGCTGCGTGCATATTAATTCCAGAGGCAGTCAAATTAACCTTTGGACAAACTCTGCAAGTGACAACTCCTCATACTATTCAAGGACTACTAGAAACTCATGGACCAAAGTGGATGACTAATTCTCGTCTTGTAAAGTATCAAGCCTTATTATGTGAAACTCCCGAAATTCAAATACAAGACAGTAAAAACCTAAATCCTGCAACCTTATTGCCAGCTCCCAAACCAGTCACCCACAATTGTGAAGAAGTTATGGCTACAGTACATTCCAGTCAACCCGATCTAAGAGATCAGCCCTGGCAGGGAGCTTGGACTTTATTCACTGATGGAAGTAGCCAGGTTATAGATGGAATTCGGGTCGCTGGTTATGCTGTAGTTTCTGAAGACGACATCATCGAGGCCGAGCCTCTACCCCCAGGGACATCTGCACAAAAAGCTGAGCTAATTGCCCTCACTCGAGCTCTGCAGCTGGCAGAAGGAAAAACCGTAACATCTATACTGACTCTAATATGCTTTCCTACCATCCAAGTACACGGAGCCTTATATAAGGAACGAGGATTTCTGACTGCTGAAGGAAAGCAGTTAACTAACGCATCTGAGATACACAATTTGCTAAACGCCGTCTGGGCACCAAAAAAGGTAGCTGTCATGCATTGCAAGGCACATACAGGAAAGTCAGATCCCATTGCAAAAGGAAACCAATGGGCGGACAAAACAGCGAAAGAAGCAGCACGTGTGCAGTCATTACAAATAGCAGCTAAAGCTTGCCCACTCCTACAATTTCCAAATGAAAGTCCTGTTTATTCCATAGAGGAAAACGACTGGGCACAGAATGAGCAGTTTCACCAGCAAAGTGGTTGGTGGATTATACAAGATGGTCGAATATGGATACCAGAAGCTATTGCTTGGACTATAGTTAAAGAAGCCCATAATAAAACCCATCTTGGTCGAAACTCATTAACAAAACTATTGGAGAAAACGTATTACATCAACAGAATTACTCAGCTAACAAAGCATGCCATTAATCAATGTGTCACATGCGCAAAAAACAATCCCCGGAATGGGCCTGGTCCTGCCCCTGGACATATCCTACGGGGAACTACACCATTTCAAGTTTGTCAAATCGACTTCACTCACATGACTCCTTCAAAAGGATACAAAGCAGTGTTGGTAGCAGTCTGTACATATACTGGATGGATTGAAGCCATGCCTACGCGAACTGAAACAGCCAAAGAGGTAGTGTCCTTACTTCTTCATCAAATCTTACCACGATACGGATTGCCAAGGCAGATTAATTCTGACAATGGACCAGCTTTTACCAGTGAAGTCACTCAACAATTAAGTAAAATTCTGGGTATCAGGTGGCATTTGCGCTGTGCTTGGAGACCCCAAAGTAGCAGAGCAGTTGAACGAGCCAACAGAACTCTGAAAAATCAAATAGCTAAATTGTGCCAAGAAACAAAGACTAAATGGCCAGACATCCTACCACTAGCTTTACTACACGTTCGATGCAGTCCAAGGAAGTCTGGCCTAACACCTTATGAAATGATGTATGCAAGACCTCCACCTCTCCCATCCTTTCCTGAATCGCTGCAAATCCAAGGAGAAATGTCCCTCAGCAACCAACTTAAAGGACTGTATGACACAGTCGTTGACATCCGTAACTATACTTGTGAGACTGAACCGCTAGTCTTGCTGACACCAACTCATCCATTTCAAATTGGAAATTCCGTATGGATAAAGGAATGGGATAAATCTGATTTCCTCAAACCACGATGGAAAGGGCCATATACTGTGCTATTAACTACTCCTACAGCTGTGAAAGTCTCTGGATGTCCATCATGGATTCATTGGACTCGACTCAAACCTGCTTCCTCTCACTGGCAAGTCTCCAGGATTGGGGACCACAAATTAAAATTCATTCAAGGCAGGCAAAGAGGTACTCCTGAGTAAAAGACTTAAGTAAATTACTGAAGAATACTAATGTATCCATTTCTTTCCTTCTTTTTAGACACAATAATACATGAATTCAACTCTCCTCATCACAAAATGAAGTGCTAAAAAGCCATCTCAAAGGCTCTGAAGATGGGGTGCCACCCCAGCCTAAACCTTCGACTGTCAAGATTTCTACAGGTCCTACTACTGATCTCATGTGCATCAACCCTATCTCTTAAGCCTCCCCTGAGCAAGAATTGTACTGTATGCATCAAACAAATACGTACTACAACTCAAGATGGATTTCAACTTGTTTCTACAATTATACATCAATCTCAACCCCCATCGTCTTGTACAGCACAACCTGCCTGTGCTTTAAATACAACTCAAGGATATCAATCCTTTCATCGATGCTTGGACGGCAATAAAGTCATTTGTCATTCTCCAACCACTCCCAAGTACTACAACATTACCCTCACTGCTGGGTTGCCAAAGAGTCCCACAACCAGCATCATACCAGAGGGAAAAGGAATCTTGTACTACATCAACTCTACCAAGATCCTAGTGGGAGGAGGATCTAGTGTTACGCTCACTTTCGATGCCTGTGAAGCAATTGATAAACATCCCAATGCACTCCACTGTGGATCTCAATCTTGGAAAGAATCCTATGTTTACAATCATAAATACCTCTGTCCCCACAATCGAGCAGCTAATCCATCTAGCTGGATACCTTGTGTTGGGGATCTTACCCTATCCGGATGGGCCCTGGTGTGTGACTATACTGGAGGGGGTTACCAAGGCTGCCAAGGAGTAGGTAGACTAACGAAAGCAACTGGAAACATTGTGTCCTTGCAATGGCCACTTAGGAGTGAAGGATCCCCATGGCAGGACACTTGGGGATTTGGTATCGACGGAACAGGAAGAGATCCCATGACCTACATTACAATCACGCAGCGGAGAGACAAACCCCGTCCCATCATCCACCAAACCACTGTGGTTGGTTATCAATCATTCTTCGATGAAGTATCCCAACTGACTGAGGAATTACAAAAACATATAACTTCACATCAAGCAAAAAATATGTTTGTGAATTTAGCCGAAAATATAGCTCTCTCTTTAGAAGTCAAAAATTGCTTTGTATGTGGAGGTACGAACACAGGAGAGCAATGGCCCTGGGAAGCCAAGGAGATATTTCAATCTGACCTCAATACTCTGAATACAACTGTAACTTATAAACGAAAAACCAGTCCATACGAATGGGCTCTCCAGACTGATGTCATTGGCAGACAATGTATATCTCGACAACATTCAAAATTATATAGCGTACCTATTGGGAATTCCCCCTGCACAGGGGTCCTTACTGTCAGCATAAGCAATCATACCTGGTGGCAGATGGAGAATTCTACCATGCCTGCTCCCTTTTGGACTGAACCAACTCTAAACAAAACATGGACAACTGCTGGAATACCTACTACTTCCTTCACCGCTCCTGATGGATATTATTTTGTATGCGGTCGAAGGGCTTATGAACAACTACCTACAAGCTGGTATGGAACCTGCTTCTTGGCAACAATCCGTCCAAGTTTCTTCCTATTACCAGTCACAGCTGGAGAGACACTAGGAGTCCCTGTGTACAGTCCAATGAAACCAAACAGACGTCGTAGAAGTAATAAAGTTTCTATTGGAGATTGGACTGACCAAGAGTGGCCACCCGAACGAATTGTGCAGTATTATGGACCTGCTACATGGGCAGAAGACGGTTCTTACGGATATAGAACCCCTATCTATATGCTAAATCGTATTATTCAACTTCAAGCAGTGTTAGAACTCCTAACTAATGACTCTGCTCTGGCTCTCAACATCCTAGCAAAGCAAAACACTAAACTTATTACAGCTGTTTACCAAAATCGGTTGGCCCTGGACTATCTCCTAGCCCAGGAAGGAGGTGTGTGTGGGAAATTTAATCTGTCTAATTGTTGTTTGCAGATTGATGATAAAGTAAAGTCATCGAGGACATCACTGACCGGATGGTACGACTAGCCCATGTTCCTGTACAGACGTGGACTGGAGTTCTTGACTGGACAGCGTCATTGCCCAACTGGCTCACCTCGATTCCAGGGCTGAAAGAGCTCTTTATTCCTTTATTGTTTCTCCTAATTACTTGTATTTTATTTCCTTTATGTCTCCCTCTTATTTTCAGAAACTTACGTTCCATGATTGAAAGAATTGCTGATCGGAGAGCAGCTGCCCACATTATGATGATGAACAAATATGCTTCAGTTTCCACATTTCCCTCATCAGATTCATCTGACTCAGAAGATGAATACTTTGATACTAACTTATGATGTCATTCATGCAACTAACTTACCTGGGCCATTTTGTTAGCTGGGGTAAGCCGGGCTACAAAGGGGGGTGACGCCAATAGGGCCCACCCGTCTCAAACCCGTGAAGAAACCAACAACCTAGCAACATATTAGGGCCCACATTAAGTGATAAATGTATTAACTATTGTCTGTCTTTTCAGCTACCTCACAGATGAAAGTGATACTTCTGCCTTCTACCGAAGTTGAAGTATCAAAGGGGGGAATGAAGGAGTTCGATTTTATGAACGTCTGAAGAATGAGACGACTGAAAACTTTCAACTAACCATGCCAGCAGTGAAACGCACAGCCATCTTGAATGTATTAACATTTGAAACGCAAACGGCATGTATTACGTAGTGACGCAGTTACGTACTGACATTTAGTGGAGCGTGACTCCATTTTGTAATAATAATTTGTATTGTATTAATACGATCACCGCTATAAAATGTCTAACACGTCAATTAAATGACGAATCGATAGCCTGATTATGAGCTACGCCTACTTGAAAATGCTTGTTCAGCAGGATTATAGAACGCATGTGTGAAAGATAAGAACTGTAAAGTGTATAAAAGTTTGCTCCTAAGGGGGCGTGGCATGCAGTTGTACTAAGCCTTTGTCTTAGCTGCATCTTGCTGGCAATAAAAGTCTGTCTTTACGGATCAGTTGTCTGGACCTCCTTACTGACTTTTGGATACGGTTACAATCTCACTGTAAGCCAGAAGCTTAAGATATTGTTCTTGCTCTGACTAGCAAATGGTGACATGTAAATTACTTGGTAGGACCTTGTTTGGATGAGACAGAGGGGGCCAATGTAAATGCTTTCCTCTGAAGCCTGCAAAAGTCCTTCACACCTATGCATATGTTAAATTACCCTCTGACTCCACTACAAAAGGGAGGGGGGGGGGGGGTGCGCCATGGCTGGAAGCCAGTAGTATGAGCCCCTGAACCGCAGTGACACCAAGTGGACCTGGCTACAATTGCTAGGATTAAATGGATATTTCCACAGAAGGAAAATTTTGAGTTGAATGGACCTATGGCAGTTCTTGGAATCAGAATTGGGGTGTAATCCCGGACCAGAGTCGATGAGGTGCAGGGGGATTGATTGCTAATTAACTTGTTTTAATTAGGTATAAAAGAAAGGTTAACTTTTGTGTACTGTCAGACAGGCAGAGTGAGACAAAGAAAGGACATAGCAATGAGGTGAGGTTCTTACCTCAGCCATATGGCTGCTACTACAAAGGAAAGAACAGTTGCAGATAGATTGGAGTGTTTCCTCATAGTCATAGTATGTAGAATATTTATTTATTTATTTATAGATTTTTTTTTTGTTATATAGTAATTATATAGCAGTACCGAAAAAGTAATTGTATATAGTAATTATATAGCAGTACCGAAAAAGCAGTGGTTTCCTATTTTGTAGTGAGAGAAAAGAGTGTGAGTTTCAAGAATTTTCTGGCCTTTTGTTTCATTTATAACTAGAAGAACAATATTTAAAATAGTATCTGCATACATTCAGTATCAGGCTGACTTAGTTGCAGGGAAATTCAGATGATTTGTCACGATTTTATATAGAGAGGGAATTTATATTTATTTTTGTGAGATCTGGGACTTCCAATCTCCTGAAGCAAGAGGACACTGCAGCTGAACTGAGCACAGGTTTTCAAGCATCTGCATCCGCTTTATCAAGCACACAGTGCAGCAGCTTGTCTAAAGAAAAGGAAACCAGAACTCACGTAAGACTTAACTGAGAACTTATATTATTATTCTGGCCAGATTTTAGGTGGGAGTTTGAAGTATTTTGTAAGTTAATTGAACTGAGATCCAGAGTAGGGCTAGTGATTTATCTTTTATATTTTGCAACCTAATTTCTCTCACTTTTCCATGTTAATAAAATCTTTCTTTTTTTATTGTAATGCCATTTGTCGGTGTTTGCTATAGAGTATAAGAATCCTAATGTGCTGTGTAACTGTGCATGCAATACTTGCTGTAGCTACATAAGGTGTCTGGTTAATCTCATGTTCTGTTCCACTTCTAAAACTGAAAATATAAGATCCTTATTAAAAAGAAAAGACCAGCCACTCTACCAACTAGGCATAGCCCCATGTTTAAAACTTCACAAAAGAATCTAGAATACACATAAGGTCGAGCTCTAGCAAGTCTGTGCAAAATTGTGCTTTTTTGCAAATCTTATGGCTTCCCTAATTGAATGTTTAGATAGAAAGTTTGCAGAGCAAGCAGACAAGCCCATCATAAAGCAAAGAAAGTCTTAAATATGAGTCAGCGGCACATGGGGTTTATGTGGGTTTGAAGCCCATTTGTCCCTGCAGACATTTCAGATTTCTGGCGTCCTTTTTTATGTCTATTTTCTGTTTATTTCACATGTTTTCATGTCAAAGCAAATGCATGTGAAGGGGGTGCAATAAAAGCAACGCCTAATGTTTTCTGACTTTTTCTTCAGGTTTTTTGTTTGTTTCAGTCACTGGTTTCTTTAACTATCATCTTGACCCTACATGAGCCGAGAATGAGGCAGGATTACTAAGAGAAGCCATGTAAATAGCGCGCTCTCTCTCTCTGTAGCAGGCACGGGTCTGTGCTCCTCCGTATCCCAGCATGCAGTGCAGACATGCCGGATTTCCGGCGTCTGCGCTAGAGGCCCGCGCTCCTCCGTATCCCAGCATGCAGTGCAGACATGCCGGATTTCCGGTGTCTGCGCTAGAGGCCCGCGCTCCTCCGTATCCCAGCATGCAGTGCAGACATGCCGGATTTCCGGCGTCTGCGCTCCGCCGTATCCCGGCATGCAGTGGGGCGGGAGGCAGGTTCCGGGCAGGGAGGTGTTTTAAAGCTGGTGCCGGGCGGAGATGGCGGACAGCGCCGGCAGTAGCAGCGCGAGCGGCGGGGCCAGCGGGTCCTCGTCTGCGGGGGGCAGTGGCGGTGCCAACCCCGCGTCCCTGCCGCCCGGGGACTCGCAGCTCATCGCGCTGATCGTGGAGCAGCTTAAGAGCCGCGGCATGTTCGACGGCTTCCGCCGGGACTGCCTGGCGGACGTGGACACCAAGGTACCTTCGGCAGATCTCTGCCGGGGCTGCAGAAAGGAGAGCCGCAGCGGGTCAGAGGGAGGGGGCGCGGCAGGGCCCAGCCCACACCTGCTTTAACAAAAATGGTACAGGGCTCGCCGACCTCCCTGGGGGGGCAGGGAGAGAACTAGGGAAGCACCAAAAGCCCACCTGTCTGCCTACAAACAAAGGGATGGGGCATACATGAGCCCATCACAGTAGGCCAATGCTTTCTATATACAAGAGCAGGAGAAGAGAACACGTAGTACGATGAGGACCATGGCTGCCACATGTAAATAGCAAAGCTCCCATCTCTCAGACTGAATCCTATCCAGAGCACAGCGCTCGCTCTGCTCTCATTCAGCCTGGTGATAACACAGAGCCTGGGAGACTCCAAGGAGAATGTGTGTGTGCTGAATAAAGCGGGGGCCAGCTAACTATCCATTAATTATCATTTTCCAGGCTTCCTGTTATAGCTAGGAAGAAAAGGCATGTGTGATTACACGTGTGCAGGAGCTGCTACATGTTATAAGTACCACTGTTGATGAATAGTTGCTGTAAAGTGGCTAGAACAGAGCCCAGTGGTGACTCTTTCATAGCACACTTGATCAGATCTGAAGGCACACTTGTTGAAAAACACTGAGATAGGGGCCTGGTTTTGCCTCATTGAATGTAGGGAATTGGGATTCTGATTTTCTTCAGGAAACGGATGGGAAAATCAGAACTCCACCTCCCTGCATGCAGCGAGACAAAACCAGGATTGAATCAGCCTGTTCAATTGGCTTGATGCGAGGGATGCTATAGAACTGAAATGGCAGAGAGATGTAACAGCAAGGGTCCTGTGGTCCAGGTTTGAAAAGGTAATATTAAAGAGAGCAAATCAGAGGTTGTAAAAATGTAGATATCTAATGCTAAGGCATGGTGCTGTTCTCATAGTGATAACTTCTGAAAGTTGATAAGAAATGTTTACATATGCTCAAGTAAAATCCAGCACAGTGATTCCTGGCCGCTTTTATGCTGTAGCATGCTCCGCACTGGGCTTGCTTTGTTGCAGCTTGCCATCACCTTCCCATTTTATCCCACCACCCCCTGGCAGCACTGTTTTTTCCTCCTCCCTACCTGGCAGCACCACTTCCTTTAACTCTTCCCCTCACCGCTGACATTTACAATCTTCCTCTCCTTAGTTGAGATCATTTTAATAGGGCAAGTAGTGCTGTTTACTGCTGCTACCACCTCTGCTGGCCCATGCAGTTCCAAATTCAGCAGGAAGCTGGCAGAGGAGGAGGTTGCAGCACCTAAGGACTACTGCCCACTGACTCTTCCTGCTGATGGGAGGCTGTGTGTGGGGAGGGAGGGAGAGAGAGAGGAAGACGTTGCTGCCAGCAGTGGTAGTTGTGACCCCCCCATCTTCTCTCCCCATGGGTGCCAAAACTTTGCTGTACACTTGAGGTTCCCCTGCAGCACACAGTTAGGAACCTCTGATCAGAGAACTGGAAAATTGTGTAGCATGAAGGCAGATCCTGTATAGTGACAAGCCACAGAATTTCCTTTCCTTCAAATTGAGTATTTCATGCAAAGTTTTGACCTTCCTTATTTACTGGTCCTTTAAATGAAACTCTGAACAATAGTTTCGTTCCTTTGGGGAGAAGGTGGGGTGGCGGGAGGGAGAACTAAATATAGGTGGCACCATTTTCTTCACCTGATTTAAAGAATCAGTTAAGGGTCAAAATTGTCCACCTCTTAACTTAAATGGTAGCAGAAATATGGGCAATGTGTTCTTGGACAGAAGAGTGTGGCTGTTCTGGATTTTGGAATTACATCAAATTCATTGTGCGGTGTGTCCGCATAACTTCTGTGCCCTTTCATGAATGTTTCTGCCCCGTTTGTCCTCTACTGTCTGAATAATTTTGCAGTGTCCTTTTTATCTTCCCTACATTTGTCCTTAGCCAGCTTATCAAAATTTGCGGCAGAAAGTGGACAACTTTGTGTCGACTCACTTGGACAAGCAGGAGTGGAACGCAGGCATGAATAAAAACCAGCTGAGGAACAGCCTGAGGCAAAGTGTGATCCAGTAAGCCAGCAGCATCCGGACTGGGCGCTCGCAGCCAGCGGTGTCCAGACATGACACCAGGCATGGCACGCACAGGAAGTAATCTAAGTGTCGAAGCCTCATGGGGATCAGAACACTGCAAACAGAACCAGATTTTAGGTTTCTGGCATCAGTGAAGAAATGAGGATTTATAGCTGTAGCAGCCCTCTAATGAAAGGGGAAAACACTGTCATCTACAAAGCATATAATTGAAAGTATAGCCTTCAGGTATTTTGCTGACTTTCTGGTGCCTTGTTTAGAGCATTAAATTAATGGCAGGAGGGCAGCCATCTTGGTTTCCCAACATGTTGATCTCCTATAGTGCACTGGAGGGGATGACAGTGCTCAGAGCTGAAGGAGGAGTTGTGTGCAGGTCAGGCACAGGGGAGAGTGAGGGCTGCTAATAATTGTTTTGGAGCAGTAATATTGAAAAAGCCAAAATTCTGGCAGTGGATCACCCAAATGGCTCATTGAAATAGTGGGGTAGTTCATAGGATTCCTCTGTCAGTACTGCCAGCCAGACTTCATAGTATCAGGAAAGTTTTTAGTTGAAAACACTTCAGAGAACTCATTTTCAACAATGCAGTGACAGAGAGTAGGACTTGAGCATTAATCAAAATGGAGGAATAACCTCTCTTGGAGGCTACACAGGATTCGTAAAATAAAATGACAGAAAAATGGAGGTACAACCCCTTTAAAAGGAAACTTGAGTAGGTTCTGTTTTTGTTAACTTTAAATGAGCAGTACCTGGGGAGGGTCTCACTGCAGCCGTTACTGAAGAAGCCTGCTGCACTGTCCATATAGTGAATGGATTCAGTGGCTTTCCTCAGCTGCTGGAGAACTTTCCCAAGAGTTGTGGGGGTTCTCAGTTTGACTTAAAAAGAAAGGTAGTAGGATGAAGCTATACCTTAGTTTTGGGAGGATCTGGTATGACAAAAGGCACTGGTAATGTGTACAATGATGGCAATAAGACTGGGAGGAAGGGTGTGCTACTGGAGGAAAGTGGTAGAAATATCAGGCAATACTACAGGCAGCTGCTCTTCCTCGTTACCGAAAAGTGTAAGTGAAGCTGCCGAAAGTGGCCCATTAAAAAAAAAAAAAAAGAAATCTGTAAAATGAAAGAATAAAGTGAAAACTGCTGTAGGCTTGCACTAGATACATTTCCCCTACTGATAGCTCACGTCGCTGTTTCTTTTGAAACTTGAATTTTGACATTTAACCTGCTGCCGGTTTCTCTTCTCTGGGACAAAGTGTTCTAGCCTGTTTCATGCAAGCACCCGCACACACATGTAAGGGGGCAGAGGGATGGGGTGGTGACGCTTCCCTACTGAATGCTGTCTTTGATTTTCGGGAAGGTCTGGCATGCTGGAAGCTGGAGTGGACAGAATTATTTCCCAGGTGGTGGATCCGAAACTGAATCACATCTTCAGGCCACAGATTGAGAGATCCATCCATGAGTTCCTGGCTTCCCAGACGAAGGAAGAGCCCGGTCCCACTCCTCCACCCCCTCCCCTTCCTCCTCCAGAGCCCAGCACACAGGATCCTCCTGCACCAGCCCAAGGTACCCTGTAAGGTCTCGTATCAACCTCACAACTTTTTCCTCTTTTTTTTTTTTTCTCATCTGTTTTGGTTTTCTCCATTTTGGTTTTTTTTTTGAGGGGGGGGGGGTTATATTTTATTTTGTACCATAGGTTTAAATCATTGCCAGTTGCAGTAATCCCAAAGGCACCGCATTAGAAGTACTGATAATTACCTGAATTGCAGTATATTATTAGTAGCTAGTGGAACGCATGGCCCGCCCGTGCAGCGGAGGGAAGCTTCAGATCTTGTGTAGATGGGGAGCGGCAGGGTTAAGAGGTGTTAGTATACCCTGGCAAACACTCTTTGGCCTGTAAGAGTACCTCATGCCCAGAGGGGGAAGCTTCCACTTAAGTGTAAGAGTAGCTCGTAGCGAAAGGAGCTTCCCAGGTGGGATCTTTCCTATGGTGGGATTCATAATTAGACTTGCTGCTAGAAGAAGTCTATAATTTAAAAAGAAAAGTATTTCCTAAAAAAAAAGTTGTGGGGATGTTTGTTTGTTTTTTTGAATCCTGATCAGTGAGGATTTGTCTTCCTTGAAGTTTGCCTTTAAGTAGCAGGCAGTGTTGTATAAATCAGAAAAGTTGCTTCAGTACACCTTTCCCTTCATGATATGGATTTAATGGTGGCACATGTTGGCTTGATTGAGTCCCTGCAGCAGTTGCATAAGGATCTGGAGCTTGGAGCTGGGCCAGATTGGCTTTATATAGTTACTGGGAACTGATGAGAGAGTTCACTCCTCCAACCCCTTCTGCAGTTATAGCAGGGCCTCCAGCATGGGTTAGAGGCACTGCCTGTGTCTGCTGGGCTGAGCTTACGGTACTACTCCCAGTTATGAACTCTTCTTGCAACCTTTAAGGAAGCACTTTTCAAAAGTTTTACATGGGCACACTTAATTGAGCTGAAAGGGGGCAGGCATAGACACAGTGAAGTACACTTGAGGATTTTATTTTGCAAACTCTTTTTTGAGTACTTTATCCCGTGGACCTTGCACCCATGTTCCTTATGATTTCTAGTTTCCCTTTGAAAATGTTGTGCTTGCAGACCTATGGATTCAAAGTCGTGGCAGGCCTGCAAGGAAGATGTTTATTGCCCCGTAGCTTTCATAACGCACACGCAGCTGTTCCTGTTTGTAAGTCAAGTATGCGTGGCCTTGCTCCCCAGGCCAGGAGTGGCCAACTGAGTGCGCAAGAGCCACAATTGCACTCAGGTTCTCTATCCATAATGAATATGCCTGAGATTTGCATATAGTGGGGGCAGTGCATGCATCCTGAAAAGCAGATCTGTTTGGATTTTAAGCACTGCAGGGAAATGTGCTCAGTTTCTCATTCTACTGGACCATGGTGTGGGAGAAGCAGGATCCTGTAAATCTCTGGTTTGCATTTTTGTTTTGCAGAGCGTGCTCTTGGCCAGGCAGCTGTGGCATAAGAAACGTGATCCATTTTGGACCAGCGATGGGCCACAATTGGCGGCGTCTTCCATACGGCTGAAGTTGCTGAACGTACATAACGCAAATCAAGCAGAGGAGCTGTGATCTGGTGTTGGCACTGCCCAGTGCCGACCATGAGGGCTTGGCTAGTTTCTGCTGTCTGCCCTGAATTCAGCTCGGGGCATTGTTGGCTTGAGGCAGTGGGTCCAGCCCCTTCTGCTGGGGGTGGGGTGGGTGTAAAGAATAGATAATCTAAGGAGTAGAGCTTTTTTTCTTTAAAAAAAAAGTTCACTAGTGTGAAACATAGAGGGATCATCTTGTTTGTTAGAATGTTATGTTTTTTTAGGGCAATGGATAGAGAAAAATAGGTAACCGAATTTAGCATGAAGGAAGTTGTAAGTAATGTGAGACAAAAGGTTCAGTGGTTGTTGGGCTATTACCGACCTATGGTGGTTTGTTTTTTCACAAAAGCAGGGAGATAGAATTGTGCTGAACATCGAGAAGCATGAAAAGAGTACCATAAGCTTACAATGAAAGTGCTCTGTGTTTGTTCATTTCCCCTTCTGAACTGAGAAATAAAGACAGACTTTGACTTTCTTACAGACTGTAGCATGGCCTTTTATTTTTTTTAAGAGAAACTCAAGTGCTTTGATTTTTGTACATTTTGTGGAGCAAACCCTTCTGTGTGTGTATTGCAGATGTTTCTCAGGGTGACTTGGAAATGAGTGATATTAAAATGTAAGCAAAAACATTCCATGAATTTATCAGTGTGTCTAATGCACTGTAGTGAGTAGGAAAATTGGTGATTTTGTCATAGATTACACAACACTACACTGGCTCCTGATCCCTTACAGGATACAATACAAAGCCTTTGTCCCTCATCCACAAAGCACTATACAGCAACAAAATCAGAATGGGTGAATCCCACGCTACACTTCCAAACGCCACAAAGGAATCTACGTTCCCCAAACACAGGCCTTCTCACCATTGCCTACCACAGCTCAACCAGGGAACGTGCCCTCTCCATAGCAGGTCCCTCCCTATGGAACACCCCACAGACCTAAGACTTGTTTGTTTATTTTATTTATTTAGGGCTTTTATATACCAACATTCATGATACCAATCATATCGTACAGGAAACAATGGTACAATAACATGAACAATAGGTGAAGAGAGAGCAAGGTGATCAAAAGTTACAATAAAACAGGGGCACTTGAACCAACGACAAAAAACCTTCAAAAAGAAGCTAGAAACATGGCTCTTCCAAAAAGCCTTCCCAGCACACTAAGGGCCGCCAACACTCATCTCACTCCTCCCCCCCCACAAACCCAAGCCATATTTTGAAACCCAATTAACGCAGAATGTTAAGCTTCTATATCCCTAAATGATGATAAGAGATAAAGTTATCCTTTTAATAATTTGTTAAATTACTCTTTCCCCCCTGTTATATTCTCCAAGTTCCACACCCTGTTACAATGTAACCCACTTATCTCGTTCCATGTAAACCGAGGTGATAACACATGTTGAATGTCGTTATATAAAAGCAAATAAATAAACACACTTATAAGTATAGCAGTTTTACTTATAACTCTGAGAATAAGCAATAAAAGCATACAAGATTAGAAAATGCACAAAAATACTTCCCCTTACAGTTCCCAATGTGAATCTTATATATCTGTGTAGATGTGGGAACATAGCATGCTAGCAAATCAGCAGCAGCTCATCAGGTACTTCATTAACCACTGTTAATGTTCACAAGCTGTTCGTCCTCTGATTTCAAACAGCTTGTCTCATGTTACTCTTTTTAAGTAAAGTCTTCTGACCTGTGCTCTAGTTTCTTCTCTGGGCACACCCATGTGTTCTCGAGGTCCCAATTGTCTGTTATCACATCAGCAAGCAGTTAGATGTGGCCAGATGGCTACTGTCCTGTTTTTCTCTGATGTCTGCAGTTAGCCTCCTGAGTAACTGCTTTTTAATATATCTGATCTCAGGACTTGTTGCAAGCAAGTTAAGAAGATTGGCATATTTATTCTCATAACTTATAGGCTGTATATGTAATAAATACACTAATAATATCTGATTCTCTGCCTCAGTACTTCCTATCATGATAAAATATTCTTCCGCAAGCTAACTCCTTAAAGTAATTTCCCAGATTCCACCCACCAGATCTTTAAGCAGAGTAATCACTAATAGTTGTTCATAAATACTTCCATCTTACGCAGAGGGAAGGGTAAGCACACGAGTCATAATAGTTTTCACAATACATATCAAAATAATTCCAAGTATAAGAGCAAGGCTAATGCAAACATAAATCAGCATTTTCTTTCCCCTAGCCTTAATTTGTTCCCACCATATAAACATGTTAATAGCCCGATCAGGTTATTTGACCCATCCTGGGGGAAGATTATAATGTTCAATTGACCATTTAGGCCTGTTTAGTATCTGTGAAGTACAATCAATAATCACTGGGCACTGAGTTGATCATTTAGTACGTGACAAACACCCCCCCTTTTTTTTTTTGCCAGGATTAAATCTAATGCCATACAATTATCCATGGTATAACGATGAGTTTCAGGTAATTGATGTGCTAGAGCACAGAGATAATCCTGGTTCGCGTTCTTACTACGGCTTGTAAGCAGTAGAGAGATGGCCAATAGCATGTATATTGGAAAATGGGAACCATGCAGAGCCATTAATCTGTGGCGCGCCTCAGCAGTAATAGGTGTGAATTGTAAGGCATTCTGAGAAATCCAGGGAAGGGAGTTCTTCTGTCATTTATGACGGGACTTGTATATCTACGTGTGCTGGGGGGAACAGAAATAAGTAAATAAGCATACACAGGGGTACATTTTCAGTGCAATCAGCAGGGAAAATAGCTTGGATTTTATATCCCCTTGACAAGAGAAATGCACGAGTTGAAACACGGTTAGGATGGGAAAAAGGCTATGAGGACTGAATTTCCAAAATAATCATTTTAATAATAAACCCACGAATGCAAACAGGCATTATTATGGGATGATTCACAATATTGAAGTTATCTCACTGACTACCCGGGTAGCGCTGGAATATCTGGTTATGATATTGCATGGCAGCAGCGGTTGCAGCTTGTCATGAGAGGGGTGACATATTCTTAAATAAAACTGGGCTAAATCATGGGGTTTGAGGGGTTTACTAGGGAGGGTTTGGTAGAAACAAAGTGTAAATGAGTATGAAAGACAGCTGAATCAGGAGTGAAAGGTATCATTAACTCGAGGTCTAGCTTATGGGCAGGGATTAGTATTAATATGGATACAGTTAGCCATTATTGCCGGTGGTATGGGGGCATTTGTTGATATATCAAAGATGTGATGGGAGAATTAGAAATATTGAGAAAGGCCAATGATATCTCCAAAGCTAAATTCTGAAGGATTACTATTTCATGCGTATGGTGTATGTTACCATAATTATCAAGGCAGGGTGATATGCGTGAATGAGTCTATGCTAAGCATGTCAAATGTAACATAAAAAGAGACCCAATAAGGTTAAAGCAAACAAAGCACACAGTCTTTTGTATAAAATGTTCGTAACTGTACCCATGGAGTAGAGATGAATATGTGCCGCAGATGGCATTTGGTATCTCTGTGCTTGCATCAGGGCTGGTGGAGAAACAGTCATTCTGATGACGACAGGCAAGCATTCGCAGTGCGTCCCATTGTCTCTCAGCAGTGACTCTTACAACGTGCTGCAGTATGGAAAATCTAAACTTTTACATGTACTGCTCTACATTTATTTAATATTCTAAGCACATACTCTAACCTCTCTTTCAACACAACTAATATCAGACTCATTTATTCCTTCACCATCTATGCAATAACTAAGGCGGCTCCCTAATGCTAAACTTATAAAGTCCCTCTCTCTCTGTGGCTTTCTAGGCAACATCCTGCATGTTGCTATAGACATCAGGTTCTTTCATTAAATAAAAACCAGAAATGGGCAGATAGAAAAGAAGAAACTTATGAACACAGCGGGTCTTGTATAGCAGATGTTCTGGTTTGATGGAGAAATTTGCTGTAGCTGATCGGGACCATGCACTTTCAATCTGGTGTCTCGTTTCTTGTGGTGACATATCAGCATTAATTCATTCAGACTGATAAGCACATCTGCTTGATGCAGAGATGGAAAAGGAGAGGATATGGAAAAAAAAAGGTTAACAAAACATATTATATAAATCAAAAGAAAATAAGAACTGCAAGCTGCTGTCTACATTCCTGATAAGAGCCTCTCACATTCCTTAGGGCAATTTTGGTCTAACCAGCATAATCATAACCCATCTTTTGAAGTGAGCAGCGGTTATGTGATCTAACACCCATTCTACAGGACAGCGCTCTATAAAAGTACATGGGCTAAAATCCTATCGGGTAAAGAATTCCTAAAGAGTGTCTTTCAAAAAAAGCCCTCATCAATGTAAAAAACCTATAATAGTCATTAGGGGGGGCATATCTCCCTCATCACTGACAAACTGCAGATCTTACTTTTGTCCAGGCAGAACTGGAAGTACATAGGAAATTCACTAAATTCAGTTCATCTGCAGTAAAAATCAATTTACATTCCCACATTCTTAACTCTTTGTCTGTTTATAACTTTTAAGCAGAATTAGCACATAGCCTTGGGGTCAGCCCCCATGCATTTCTAGAATGTCACAGTTTCAACTAGTTTTACTGCTAAAATGAGCTGCAGGTTTCTAGGGAGAGATTCTTTTGCACCCGGAGGACGATAGTCTTCATCTGGTTTAGGAGAGAACACTGGTACGGCTTGATTTTGAAGAGTGATAAATTGGCAAGTTTATCCTAGATAAGGAATGTGCCAGTGTTATTGCAACAAGAACAAAAATAGGAGAACTTGGTGGAAAACATGACGTCATTTTTTCTGGGTAAATATATTTTTTCTTGATTTAAACACTCATAAATTCCAGGAAAAATGAAATAAAAACTGAAAATGAAGGGACTTGGAATGAAACCCTGAGCCCAGCAATTGGTTTGTGCAGATGCTGATAGGGTTTGGACAGATAAGTGGCATGGACAACTGAAGACCACCTCCAGCCATTCAGTTTTGAATTGGTAAATAAATGAAAGGAATTCTTGTGGACAAGGCAAACAAATAAGCATTGATTACCCCAACCTATGTGGGGCAATCAATGTCTCATTCCCTCACTCGTAAAATGCTCTATTATAATTTCCTACTATTTGTATGTTGGTCTCTGCCCATCAGGCCAGATTACACCTCTTTAATGATACTTTGGGTAGCCTCGGTGGATAGAGTCGGCATTTTTAATGATGTATGTGCTTCCTGCAGGCTCGGATGGCACAGAGTGCATGCTAACGGTGAACTGCGTATGCTGATAAAAGTGCACCCACAAGCATCACAGAATATGCGCAGGATCCCTGGCCTGTAGGGCAATTGATGAGGCAAAATGACAGGAGTGTGAGGGACAGTGTGTGGAAGACTGAGGCACTGTGAGAGAGCGAGGGAGAGTCAGTGTCTGGGTCTGAAATGCCTGACAGGTTCATTCAGCTAGTAACAGTATAATTATTAAACATTGAAACTATTTACTAAAATATCATTTAGAATTTACCTGTCAAATATGAGGTGATTGCTGCAAGCAATGGTGGAAGAGATGAACTACTATTGCCATTCTAAGTCCAGACTACAGATGTGATGAGTAGGACAAGAAGGCAGAAAGGAAGTCTCAGAATGCCAGCTGCTTCCCTTCTGGACGAGCATGTGCATATATACCTGCCACTCTGTTGGAAAATGCTGAATGGGTAAAGAAAAAAGCTCAATTACAAAAGGAATCAGACAAATGTGCAACTTTGCCAGTTACACATTTATCTCAATTGGTCTTCATCTAGTTAGACCTGTCCAGATGTATGCATTATGTCCACCAACCAGCAGGTGGAGACAGAAGCTAACAGTTTTGCAAACGTAGCCTCTTTTAAGCTCCTGTGTTGACCTCATACTTCCAGCAAACTGTGTTTCCAGCAGATGGCAGGTGAGCAACCTGTGCTGAGTGTTGAGACCTGATTAGGCTGGTTAAAGAAGAAATGGAGACATTTTGGAAGGGCATTTCCTGAGGTAAAAGTCTAATACTCCTCTCCCTTGATTGAGCATAGCCCTGGACTAGGGGGCTTCCAGACACAGGCTTTTCTGTAGTTGGCCTTCCCCCCTTTATTCCTTTTGCCTCTTCCTATCTCTTATTGGGATCTTTTCTCCATCAAAGTGCAACAGGAGAATATGCACAAATCTGTTTAGATGGGAGAAGGATTCTTTAGTTATATTTGAAGGTCACAATCAGTTTCAGAAAGTCAGAACATATGTTTGTTTTGTTCACTGGGCTCAGAAAGGGTGAGGCAGCATCCCAACCATGTTTGGATTAAAGAAGTAATGGTGGTTTATGTTGTTAGAGAATTGGCCTCTGCCCAAGATTATAAGAAAGCATTCGACCAGGATGTAAGCAACTTTATGGGTGGAGCTCCACTTAGTTTTGCTGTTACAGCATCAACGTTATCATCTTTGCATTCTTTCTCAAAGTATTATCTTATGGTTGTTCATGTTAGGAAGGAGGCCTCCTTTGTGTTGAAGGTCTTGAAAGCAGGTTTGGCATTATCCTGCCTTTTCCTGGAGTAGCTGAGTACATCCAATACATCTGGATTGGTCTGGCTGGATGAAAGGAAGGAAATAATTACCTGATAATTTCCTTACCTTGAGCCCAGCCAGAACAGTTCAGGACCCTCACTGATCTTCCCAAACTTATCTTTTTCAGCTATTAAAGTTTCAGAGAAGAACATATGGAGATATCAACAGAAGAGTAGTAAGTTATGCTGAGGTTATAAATAGTTTTCTAGTTTTTCTATGTTTCTTCTTGGAAGCCCCGAGTTGGGAGCATGGGGAGAATTTCATGAATTAGTGTGTTAAGCTTGTTACAGGTAATACCCTTGCTTATAAGGGGTGACCATCAGTGAAGCCCACCAACTAGCAAGTAATCTCTGTCTCTACCTGCTGGTTGGTGGGCATAATCCATATGTCTGCACTGAGGTGGCTGGACTCAAGGAAAGGAAATTATCAGGTAAGAACAAATTTCTCCTTCTCACCCTTATAGCTTTGGTAAGAGCATAATTTTATTATCAGATGTGTTTGAATTTAGAAAGGCACACCAAAAAAGTATGTAAAGGTCTGAGGTCTCAGCTAATGGGTTTGTTTGCCCTCTCTTTTGAAACTAAGATCTCAAAATTGTTCCACATATTCAAGTCTGAATTACTGTTCATATTCTGAGTAAGTTTAATGGCAACCATTATGCCAAGGCCAAATTTAGAAACTGGTTTTTCCCATGAATTGGCAATAAAGGTTTAGAGCTGAGAAGTATGAGCTTCAGCACGTCACTCTCCTTGTGCCTCCTGGTGTGGGTGCCATCCCACTGCTGAAATAAGCATTGAACACTCACAGTCGGCAAAGAGAAATTATTAATAAAAACCTTAGGAGCAATATGTAGTATCACACTGAAGTAAAATACATGCAGAGTTCAAAGTTCAGAAGCTTTGCAGTAGTTGTTATATGTCGCCTCTTCCAAATCTGTATACCAATGAGTTAGTTTATTTGCATAGCATTTCTAGCTGGTTAACATTCATTTCAATTATGTTAATAGACTGAATGCTTGTAGGTCATATGATTTCTTGTAAGCTGAGCCCAAAAGGCAGAACCAAACGTAATTCTGATATTTGACATATTTTAACATTTATTTATTTATTTATTATTTATTATTTAACAATTTTATATACCGAAATTCTTGTAAAAGGTTAAAATCAGTTCGGTTTTACATTGAACAGTAACAGTGCTTCCGAAGAGAGCAATTACATTGAACAATAACAGTTCGGATTACATTGAACAGTAACAATGCTTCAAAAAAGGGCATTAAAAGAACAGTAACAGTGCTTCAGAAGAGAGCAATTACATTGAACAGTAACAGTCCGGAATAAATTGAACAGTAATACATTGAACAGTAAATGCTTCCTAAAGAGCAATTCCATTGAGTGGAAACAGAGCTTCAGAAGAGCAGATTAAATTGAAACAGTAACAGAGCATCAGAATAGAGTAATTACAATGATACTAGTATACAAGTTATTCCAATATCATAAAACGAATCGTATAAATAAATAAGCCCGTGATATCAGAGACTCAAAACTTGGACTAAGAACAGACTACTGGGGATAAAAGACAGCAATGGATTACATTCCACAGGTCTGCTGCTATTATCTTGCTCTTCTTCACCACCACCCACTGAGAACCCTTCGAAGCACCCCTACACTCTGTCTTGCTTTATTCATATACTATGCAGATTTTCCTCTCAGTTTGGAATCCTCTCTTCTCAGATCCTAGCTATTTTTTAAATCTAAATTGAAAGGTCACGTTCTGAGTCTGCATTTTCATGTTTTATTTTAATTTCCACTTCCTGCTACGGTATCTATTGCTTGTGTGAATACATCATGCTTTTCTCAAAAGTGTTTTGCTTTTAGAGCAAGCTGAGAATAACACATATTAAAGGGCAGCAGCCTTTAACTGTCAGGTGTTCAGCCAGCATTCAGACTCTGGCACACTAGGTATAGGGGGATCATTCTCAGACTGGTCATGAACCTTTTTTTTTTTGTCAGGTGTGGTAAGAATGAGTCCTGGGTTTTTTTTCAATGCAATTTCTACATGTACTCTCGGTAAATAAGCCTCCATGAAGGCAAAGGCATACAAATCTATCTCAAGCATATTCATAAGTGGCTGCTCCCTGGACTAGCTGAATTCATGGAGGTAGTTTTAGCTGTAATGGAAAGATTCCTATATAAAATTGTGATATCATGATCCATACTGGATATTCACCCAAATATTAGCAACACAGAAAACCTGATTATTTAAACCTAAACCTTTTAAAAACATAATCTCTTTTGAAATGATTTTTAACAATAATTCTGCTTTAAAAAAAAAAAAAACAGCTATTAAAGGCAGCTTGAGTAACAAAATCACAAGGGTGATGACCCAAAAAACGTCCTCCTTGGATTCTGTGATATTTGGCTTTCTCATTGCTACTGATCTGGGATTTTCCTCCATATTACCGTGGACCGAATTACAGTGGTAATGATGGTGGAATTGTTGTGGTCATGTGTTCTGAGGATAAACTTGATTTAATTCGATTTATTAATGTTTGTTAATCAATGTTATAATGTTTCCAACTGTTAAATCAATACATAGTTGTGTTATTATAACGTTACAATGTAAAGATAATATGACCGCCGTCACATTATCACAAAAGTTATCATGTAAAGCGATGTCATACCCATGTTTAATGTCGGTATATAAAAACAAACAAATAAATAATCGGGGAATATGCAATGGCTTTCGACTTTAAGAGATGGGGGTAACATAGAAGCAATTAGATGTTCTCCTGGGTGAAACAGTATAGTAAAAGGATCAAGCTGAATGACCTATTCCTTTCCATGCTATATCTTAACTTCTTAATTGATAATTTTCCTGTTTCTCAAGAAGTTATTCAATACCGGAGCCATGCTTTGTCAGATGAAGCCAAGAGCTTTGGCACAAGAATACGTTTCCGGGAAATGACTTCTGCATTTCTTAATTTGATATTTTAATAACCACAGGGAGGCTTAAGTGATTTTTTGCTTTCTCAGCTTCCTGCTGCATGTAAGATCTGTGGATCCACTGTGGCAGAAAGGTCTCCACTTATCAAAAGAAACGCAAGACGGGCCTGCTCTGGGATGGGTGTGAAAGCATGCATTGTTGGCTGTCTAAAACTTTTCAGTAAATCCGTGTTTCTCAATCTGAACAGCATTTTTCAGGAGAGATTAAAAACCAGTCCTGTACTCATTCCTTTCTCCACTAAGGTAAAAGGTGTGTATGAGGCATAGATAGGGTTTCTAAGGTTCTTCCTTCCTTTGAGTACATAGAACATTACAAGACTAGGCAGAACGTTTAGTGTCTTTGAGAGTTGCCTGACTGGCTGATGTCCAGCATGGTGTTAGCTCTTAGAAGCATTTTTCATCTTGTACTGACAGAATTGCATTCTTGTTGTCTATAAATCTCCAAAACCAATTCTGAATGTTAAAGGAGCAACATTCATCTCATGCCCCTTAACTTCTCACCACTAAGAGTGAGGGACAGACAAGGCAGTCAACCTCTTGAGTCACATGTCACAGTGACATCATTTGAGTCACCAAGTCCAAATAGTTGAGAACCAAGTGATTTATTAGAAGGCATCGTATGAATACAACTGGTGCAAGCATGGACATCTGGCAACACCCATCATGTATAAAGGTCTACATAAGTGGCAACAGTTGCTATCAATAATATTGCCTAGGAATACATGGAAGAAATAGATCTTTTTCATTTTAGACTGGTTATCTTTTTCTGGTCAGGAGTGTAAGTGTATGGAGCTGTCATGCTTTTTTACTCTGTATCCATGCAAGTAGCACCGAGACCTCACTCTCCATTCTTGCTGTTTAGCCAATAAAAGCTCAATGTTTCACCATGCAAGAGAGGCATTACCACAAGTCAGAAAGACTGGAGAAGTGAATTGTTGGCCACATTTAAACAAGATCTGCTCCAATTTATTCTTTCAAGTTTTTTCTATTAATTGTATGTTAACATAAGTAAAAGAACTGATTGGGTGATTTAAAAGGGGGAGGATTACTGTATTTATCATAATTTTTTTCAAAATGAACCAAGTAGGTCCCTGACTCCCTGCTATTTAGCCCACTGTTCAACAGCCAACTATTGACAATGTAGCAAGTTATTACATAATACCTGCCATTGTTAGCCTTTATCGTGGCCATATCATGGATCCTGTACTGCGGAGTAAGAGACCATGACATCTAAGAGGTGAAAGATAAGACAAAAAGCTGCAAAAAAATTAGCCTATTTAACCAAGCTCAGAAACACGGACCAGACATGAGAGAAAGCAATATATATTGTAGAATATTATATAGTATTATTTACTTAGAAATAACTGTAATGTGTCTCTATTTAAAATAAGAAAAAGAAGTCAGAAGGGTGAAACAGTAAATGTAAAGAGCATCCATGGTGAAAGTCTAATTCAAAAGGTTGATTTATTCAAGAGTACACAAAAATTTGGGTAAACGCTTTGCTCCTCATTGCTGCTGAATCTCTTATTTAAAACTTTTATATTCTGCCTTATGCATATAAATATCTTGTATACAAATAATCAAACAGACATACAAAACAAAAAAACATGTAACAATAAAGTAAAATAAATTCCATCATGAGCTGTACCAAAAAAATCACAGATAAGCCAGTTTAAATTAAAATGTTGTAACTTTTCTTCTTAAAAGTTCCTAGTTCTAACTCGGCCTTAAAATCTTGTGGGACAGCATTGCAGAAGAAGGCCCCGCTATTGAGAATGCTCATCTGCAGGTTACCTGTAATGAGGCAATGGTTGGTACTGATTTCCCTGCTGAAAGTAAAGTGTGAACGGGGCAATAAAGTTGAAGGAACAGAGGCCCGGGACACTAGCCGATGCCAGTGAGGTGTCCTTCCTGCTGACGGTCCATAATCACCTTCGCTGCAGCGTTCTGACTCAACTGGAAAGCTTGTCACCTCTGAGGAAGATCAATGTTCGCATGCACCTAATGAAGTAAAGTTCCAGGTAAGTCATTAGGAATAGATGAAAGTCATTAAGGTATTCTGAGACTATAGAGAGGAAGTTTCAATTTCGTGTAGGCCCAGGTCTGCAAGGAAGGGTATGTGCAATGCCGCCTCTGCTCCGGGTCCCTCCTAAGACGCCTGGGTGCCCAAGATCCTTCTTAAAGGGCCCATGCCGGGAAAATACCAGTGGCACTTGAGGTTGACATCACCAGTATTGGCCTATAAAAGACCACCTTGACAGCACTTCTTTGCATCATCAATAGCTCGACTACCCGATGTAGTACTAGTTGCCACTTCGTGTTCCTAGTCTTCATGCCTGTGTTCCAGGTCTTTGTCTTGGCAGACCCTGGTCACTTTCTCTGAGTTCTTAGTCTTCATCCTTGTGGTCAGTCTTCAGTCCTTCAGTGTCTCCTCTTGCCCACCTGTGCAGTTCCTCGCTTTCCTGCCTGCCCCCTATCCATCCCCCCTTCCCTCAGATGGATCTCTGCTTTTGACTTTGGCCTGCTTGACACGCGACTGCGACTGAACTCTGCCTGATTCTCGCTTAGGATTGAATTCTTCCTGCCTCATGCCACTGCCAGGCAGTGTTCAGACGTAGTCATCTCTGACTGTGCCTGTACTTAGCCTTTCTCTGACCCTGGTCTATGGGTCAACCATCTCCATGGATCTCCACTTTGTCCACAGAGGCCCCTGCCTAAGTCCTGCTGCCCCGGCACCCAAAGGCTCAACCTATGGGGAACGAGGGCTGGTATAGGTGAAGCTCTAGTTGGGCCTCTGCCACAGCCAGCTCCACCAGCTGATGATGGGGACCTGCAGGGCTCCTCCCTGCAGATTGCGCCAACTCCACCTCGGTCCAAGGGTTCATGCCCGCAACAACTAAACCGCATACAAATGATGTATTACTGGTTGATTAGTGCCTAAAAACTGAAGAAAAAATCCCAAAACATGCTGCGACACCGCAAATGTCTGGATACGTTTTATGTACGCCATAAGCCCATTCCTGGCTTCACTGATATCTTTGGAAAATAACAGGCCTGTTTGTGTTGGGAATAGGGAATTTAACACCAGAACTAGCTCAGCTTGTGCTCACAAATCTGCTGCCAGCTGGTATCCCTGCAGGCGTTGAGGCTGTCACCTTGAATGTCATCACAGTAGACGTTCCACATGATGATGTGGTATGCAGAGGTCAGAAAGTCAGAATAGCAGATGGACCTCGACCTCCTTTCCCTCTGACCGAGTGACCTCCCCACAGGCCTCCTGCATCCTGAGCGATACTTGAGTTTCATTGCACAGTTTTGCCCAAGCTGTCGGGATTCATCACGGCTGCTCCCTGAGTCTGCACCTGCTCTGCCTACTCAGTTGTGCTTGGGTGTCCTGGAGCTGACCCAGGACTTGGCCTTTCTGTTTATTAATAACTTTCACCTAAGGAGGCGATTTTCAAACTGTGGACGAAAGACCGTGCAGGCTTTACATCCGTGACGAAAGTCGGAGTGGATTTCTTTGACGTTTGCTGTGGGTATAAAGTGCACAAGGTCACTTGCACCTCTTTCTTCTGCAGGTAGATCTTTGCTGTAAAAGTATTCATGAAGATCTGAAAGTGCCGTCCACGTCTGAACTCTTCCTCCTCCCACTTTAAACGCGTCCTCGAACGCCTCCTCTCAGTGCTGGTAAAGGTCAATTTTTAAATGCATTGGGGGGCTGTGGGGGTGGGGCGCAGTTTTGCAACGGATAAAACTCTTTTTACGCACGCCTGCTGCTTTCCGAAACAAAATGGATCTAGTGAGCTTCCTAGAACACGGCAGGGGATCGCCAACCTACACCTCACGGTCTTTTGAGATTTCAGATCTTTCTTGGGTTTTTAATTTCTGTCCCAGGCCAAAGCATTCTGGATTTTACCATTGAGATGTTCTGTGCAAAGCCAGAACTGGGACGCATTTCTAATGCTGGCGTTGCAGGGTTGCAGCACCTCTTTGTTTAGTTATTTGAGTTGCTGTGCTGCCTTTCCAAAAATACAAAAAAAAAGGTTTACCACTGCACATTATAAATATAAAAGCGTTGTGATTTATGATTACAATATATTTAAATCAAACAATATAACAGCAGTAGCATATAATAAAACAGCTAGTAGCCTGAGATGTTACTCCTTCAGTGCCTGAATTTACAATTTATTTATATTGATGACTTGGATTTGTTTCCTGCCTTTTTGAATACAGAATTCACTCAAAGCGGGTTACCGCATATTAGAAATATAAACAGGTAATTTGTAGCTTCACATTGCAATATCACAAATGCAAGTTGACAAAATAAGATGCACCTCAAGGCCTAACTCTAAATAGAATAAAAAATCTTGACTAAGTTCTGACTCTGAATAGCTCTAAAAACAAATAGCTCTATAGCAAAACTCTGGAATGTAGCAGCACGTTGAAGGCAAGTCGAGATGAATGCCAGTTTTCTCTAGTCAATTTAGCAGCTTTGGGTTCTGGGTTTAACTTTTTTTTTTTTTTTTTTTGCTTCTTGAAATAGGAGTAGTCATGTATTTGTCACAGCCCGTCTGGGAGGTAGTTCCATATGGCAGATGCAGATCCCATGAGGAATCTTTTACATACATCTGTTCTTTGTAAGGATGGAATATAGGGGGGATGTGAGCCCTCAGTTCTATGGTGTGGTGCGCTCTGTAGCAGGACAGTCTAGACTTTCACCTTTACCAGCCTCATCCTTTGCAGGTTGAGCCCTTGGATTCTGCTGGCTAGCAGGACTTCAGCAGGTCCCTAGGGCAGATGTGGTAGAGTCCAGAGACCCACCAGATACCGAGGAGGCAGGCTTACAGAAGTCAGAGGAGGGCCAAGGTAGGGGCAGGCAGCGAGCAAGTGGTCAGATCCAAGCAAAAGGTCAAGATCTGGAGCAACAAGCTGAGGGTGGACATAGACACATAGAAGACTCTGAAGAGGACAACAAGGAAGACAGGTTGGACAGATTGGATTGGAAGGCAAGGCAAGGCTGGACGAGGCTGGGCTGGAAGGCAATGCACGGCAAGGGTGAGCTTGAAGATAAGGCAAGGCTGGACGAAACTACTAATGCCAGCAACAAGTAGTGTTGCAGTCCAGAAAAGGACATCGCCTTCTATCCCGTGACTTTTTCTTAGAAGCCTCTCATGAGGGACTTTGTCAAACACCTTCTGAAAATCCAAATACACTACATCTACCGGTTCACCTTTGTCTACATGTTTATTAACCCCTTCAAAAAAATGAGGCAGATTTGTGAGGCAAGACTTCCCTTGGGTAAATCCATGCTGGCTGTGTCCCATTAAATCATTTCTATCTATATGATTTGTGATTTTCTTTATAATAGTTTCCATGATTTTTCCCGGCACTGAGATCAGGCTGACCAGTCTATAGTTTCCTGGTTTGCCTCTGGAGCCCTTTTTAAATATTGAGGTTATATTGGCCACTTTCCAGTCTTCAGGTACAATGGATGATTGTAAATGATAAGTTACCAATTACTTGTAATAGGTGTGAAATTTCATTTTTGAGTTGTTTCAGAACCCTGGGGTGTATACCATCTGGTTCAGGTGATTTGCTACTCTTCAGTTTGTCAATCTGGCCTACTACATCTTCAAGGTTCACCATGATTTGGTTCAGTGATATAAAACTGTCTCCAGAACTGATATCTCACCAACAATTCTCATCCTCATCAGTAAACACTGAAGCAAAGAATTCATTTAGCTTTTCCACAATGGCCTCATCTTCCCTAAGTGCACTTTTAACCCCCTCCATTATCTAATGGTCCAACCAACTCCCTTGCAGGCTCCCTGCTTCGGATATAGTTTAAAAAGTTTTTATTATGAATTTTTGCCTCTATAGCCAACTTCTTTTAATTTCTCTCTTAGCCTGTCTTATCAGTGTTTTACATTTAACTGCCGATGCTTAGTTTTTTCCTATTTTCTTCAGAAGGATCCTTCTTCCCAATTTTTGAAGGAAGATCTTTTAGCTAAAATAGGTTCTTTCACTTCACCATTTAACCATACTGGCAATCATTTGGCCTTCCTTCCACCTTTCTGAATGCGTGGAATACATCCAGACTGTGCTTCTAAGATGGTATTTTTTAACAATGCTAAGAGATTTTACCATGCATTTAGTCTCTTGTAAGATCTTTAACCTGTTGGACTCTATCTCAGACATAAAGTGCACCCCCCCCCTCCCACACACACATACACCAAGTTGCTCCTATCATTGCGATATAATTTGTACCCTGATATAGCACTGTCCCATTGGTTATCCTCCTTCCACCAGGTCTCTGAGATGCCAATTATGTCAATCTCATCATTCACTGCTATACACTCTAACTCTCCCATCTTACTTCTTAGACTTCTGGCATTGGCATACAGACATTTCAAAGTGTGTTTTTGTTTTTATTAACAGCCGGCTTTTCAGTTGACAGGAATAAACTGGAATCTATTAACTCAGGTGAGTCTTTAATTATAGGCACATGGACTGTTTTTCTTATTATTAGGGCTTCTCTGTCAGGATGCCCTAATTCTAATGCATCATTAGTATCCTTTGAAGATACCTCCCTCCAAACAATGCTCTGCCTGCCTCTGGGGACCTGCGCGTGGACAGGAAGCATTTCAGAGAATGCTACCCTGGAGGTTCTGGATTTCGTTCACTTTTCTACCTAAAAGCCTAAATTTGGCTTCCAGAACCTCCCTCCCACATTTTCCTATGTTGTTGGTGCCCACATGTAGCATGACAGCTGGCTCCTCCCCAGCACTGTCTGAAATCCTATCTACGTCCTTCACATCTGGCAGGCATGTTACAAGGCGATCCTCACGTCCACCAGCTCTCTACATTCCTAATAATCAAATCACCAAGTATAACCCTTCCCTCCTGGGCAGTAGCTGTGGTGATGACTGTGGTGGCAATATTTCCCTGAATAAAGCTGCAGGATGCTTGGAGCAACCATGTTTTGCATACAGCAGCCTTCTTAATTTTTCCCAGAAGAGGGAGCCAATGCACTGTTATCTGATGTATTTCACCCAGGAGATGACAGATTGTGCAAGGTTTCCACAATCCACCTTATTTGTCTAGGTAGAATGAATCTGGCCTATTAAGAACATAAGAACATGCCATACTGGGTCAGACCAAGGGTCCATCAAGCCCAGCATCCTGTTTCCAACAGTGGCCAATCCAGGCCACAAGAACCTGGCAAGTACCCAAAAACTAAGTCTATTCCATGTAACCATTGCTAATGGCAGTGGCTATTCTCTAAGTGAACTTAATAGCGGGTAATGGACTTCTCGTCCAAGAACTTATCCAATCCTTTTTAAACCCAGCTATACTAACTGCACTAACCACATCCATATCTTGTAGCACTGTCTACTCTATTGTGGGTGTCAGCACAGATGCTTGGAAGATTTGGTCTTTGAAAGATGTGAATCTCAGAAACTTTTCAATTCAGTTCTAAATAAATATTATTATAGTAAATTCCATCTTAGAAAAGGGGATTTTCCTGTAAGTTGGAAGGCAGCAGTTATTAGACCTGTTTTACAAAAGCAAGACCTACATGCATCTAGTTTTTAGGGCCTGATTCACTAAAGCATTTCTCCCACTCTGTGTCTATGATGAATCAAGCCCTTAGATTGTTATTGCCTGGCCTCTAATCTGCTATTTTTAAGTAATATTTATTTATTTTTATTTATTTAGCATTTTTCTATACCGACTTTCCAATAACAAAATTATTGATCAATTCGGTTTACATTTTAAACAATAACAACAATGACAAGTAAATGTCTTACAATGAACAGGTCGAATTAACTTGGATTAAGATATATGGGGGTGGAATCATTATGGCTAGCCATAGCCACACTTCAAAACTCTTTAATGACGATATCAGGTCCTATGAAAAATATGCAAGAAATTTGTGGTAACTTGAAAGCGTCAATGGAGAAACAAGAAAAGAAAACGACTCAAATGGAGGAGAAAATAAATAAAATTGAAACTGTTCAAGATACTTTGATAAAAACTGATATTGCAATGAATAGGAGGTTAGAGACAATTGAAAACGGCTTGAGAGATACTAATATCAGAGTATTGAATTTTCCTAAATGTAATTCGATATCTCCAAAGGAACAATTCAAAAGTTATTTGAGAGATGTTCTTAAAATCACTTTGGAAGAACAACCTAAAATAATTAAAGTATATTTTGTGTCTGACCTCAAGGAAACATCTGAGAACCAAATGCGATCTGGTGAAAATGCATTATTAAATATTACTGAATTTCTAGAAACTACACAACAATACCAATTAGAAGGAAGAGGAACTTTATTGGTAAAATTTTCAACACCAATGGACAGAGAAAATATCATGAAGAAGTTCTTACAAAATCGATCTGTCTTGTATCTAAACCAGAAGGTTTGGATATACCCGGACGTTTCCAAGGAAACACAAAGAAAGAGAAAAAAATTCTTGACATTGTTACCTGTAGCTAGAAGTCATGGAGCCCAGATAATTCTGAGGTTTCCATGCAAATGTGTCATGAAAGTGTCTGGAAATAGATATGTTTTCTATGAGCCAGATCAGCTCGGCAATTTCTTACAATCACATCAGTGGACATTAGATCCAGGCTGAATCAGCGAATTAATATAACTGCCTTACTCTCAGTTTTCCTTTTCTTTATGTGTTTGTTAAATTGCTCTAAATGGAATGGATCTTCCCCTTGTTGTATAAAAGTGCCATAAGCAAGTAGTAATATTATACTTTAGTTTTCCATCTCTATACTAATATTTCCTATAAATTTTATTTGATGGTACTATTAGAGATTTGGATAAATGTAAAAAGATACCTTAAATAATGGAAATACTATGCTTATTTGCTGAACATGTAATAATGTTTTGAGTTATTGAAATTGCAAAATTAAAAATTAAAAAAAAAAAAAAAAAAAAGATATATGGGGGTAATAACATAATTAACATGAGCGGTGCCTAATATAGGCTAGAGGCTGGGTTTTAATGATAGACTGCCAAAGATAATAGACTGCCAAAGATAATATGGTAAAGTTGCGATGGAGAACGTACAGAGAAGGGCAACCAAAATGATAAAGGGGATGGAACAGCTCCCCTATGAGGAAAGGCTGAAGAGGTTAGGGCTGTTCAGCTTGGAGAAGAGACGGCTGAGGGGGTATATGATAGAGGTCTTTAAGATCATGAGAGGTCTTGAATGAGTAGATGTGACTCAGTTATTTACACTTTCAAATAATAGAAGGACTAGGGGGCGTTCCATGAAGTTAGCAAGTAGCACATTTAAGACTAATCGGAGAAAATTCTTTTTCACTCAACGCACAATAAAGCTCTGGAATTTGTTGCCAGAGGATGTGGTTAGTGCAGTTAGTATAGCTGGGTTCAAAAAAGGTTTGGATAAGTTCTTGGAGGAGAAGTCCATTACCTGCTATTAATCAATTATACTTAGGGAATAGCCACTGCTATTAATTGCATCAGTAGCATGGGTTCTTCTTAGTGTTTGGGTAATTGCCAGGTTCTTGTGGCCTGGGTTTGGCCTCTGTTGGAAACAGGATGCTGGGCTTGATGGACCCTTGGTCTGACCCAGCATGGCAATTTCTTATGTTCTTATGTTCTAAAGTAGTGTTTTCTAGGTCATAGAGGTTTTGAGATAGAGGTTTTGCAGGCATGCCAGTTGGATGATTGTCAAGACTATAGAAATGATTCAGTTTTGTTAGCTATAACAGAGGATATATGTAAACAATGCAGGCAATACCCTCCTTGTACTATTTAATTTATTCATTTATTTAAATTAGTTATTTCCCACACTATCAGATACTCTTAAAGGGGTTACAAGAAACATTTATAAAACTACATATGATCTAAAAATTCATAATCTCCATCCTCAGGCCTCTCTCTGGCTGAGAAAGGTGAGTAGCCTTACCAGAGTAGCCTTTCTCACCAAAATACAGATTAAGTCCCATGGGCATTCTTTGCTTTCCATTGTTTCTCATAATTGCAGGCGGGACAGTGAATCTTGCTCAGCCTCAGATGCTCGCTCTGTGTCAGAAATGGGTGATCTTCCCACAGACTGTAGGGCTTCCACAACTCTCCAGATTGGAGTTGGCTCTTGGACGATACACCCCCAGTCAGGTGATTCAAAGGCTTGCTGCCCTTCCTCTGCTTCCAGGTGCAGTGAGCCCTTCCCTGGCCTTATTTCTGGCATGCTGGCAGTTAAGAGCATCATCCCTGTTTCCAACTCTAAGAAATCGGACTTTTTAATTAAGCTCTCTTGCAGTTTCTTCTGTCCTTCCAGGAGATTTGAAGCACAGCTTGCATTTTGACTTACTTGTGCTGTAGTGCAGGGCCACCCCTGTTCAACCTTTCCTTTCTTTTGTGAGCAATAGAAAATCAAATAAAGAAAAAAAACCCTGCTTGTTCAGCACTAACACTGTACAAACTCTTTCTAACGAGGCAGAGCTTCCCCTTACCTGCAATAATGTTTTATAAACTGCTTTTTGTAGCCAGTCCTCAAGACACACTTCTCTGTATTCAAAAAAAATTTAACACCTGCTTTTCTTCTGTGCCCTGTCTGAACCACCCTCTTTTACTCTTTTCAGTGCTTTGTGAACACTCTTATCAGCACTGCTTCTACATCCAAACTGCTTCTTTGTGCAGGACTTGCACAACAAACTTTTATTCTTTTCTGTACTCCTTTTTCCTCTTTGAAAGCTTGGGTTTCTGCCTGTGTAGTCACAATAACCCCACTTCTGACACCATATGTAGGCTAGCCCAAGCAGTCTATACCTTCCCAGAAACACTTTGGACTCTGGTCTTCATACATAAGACTTTATTTTTCACAAACAAATTCAACATAAACAGTTCAGCATTTACCTTCAGGGCAGCTGAACAGACAGGCTTGAGGCCTGTCTGTTCAGCTGCATTTACCTTCAGGGCAGCATAACAGACAGGCTTGAGGCCTGTCTGTTATGCTGTCAGGGGTCCTGCCCATAGAGCTACCTGTGTGCCTGACTTTTATAGTAGACTAGGCCAGATGTTTAAGGAGTGTCTTTAGGGATACTCTTTCATACCATAGTGATAGTAATATTGACCAATTTTCTATCACATTGCATGTTGTTTTGTGAATAGTGAAAAGATGTAATGTTATTGCTCTTCTTTGTTGCCATTCAGCCAAATGATCAACCCTGTCTCAGTATTTTTTTAGAGCTAACCTTGCTGGTGAAAAGTAGGTACTATTCTTGTCTTTTTCTAGATCACCAGCAATAGCTTTTATTATTGGGCACTCTATGGAAGTGACCAGCTCCAGAAAAGATTTTGCAGCTGGTAATCTGACAAATGTAATTATTTTTTATACCTAGCATGCAGCGGAAATGCACCATAATCCTGTCATGACCTCAGATCTGCCTTTTAAAGCAGCATGAATGCATTCTTATAAACCACCAGGGAGACTTATCTTCTAAATAAAATGAAACATTTGGGTTCAATTTTAAGGAAAATAAGTGGCCACTACAAAATTATTTCCTACTTTTTTAAGAGTGCAATAATTTAGTTTTGACCTTTGATTAGGTGGGAACTCTTAGGCAGGATCAGGCTGCGAACTGTGGCCTTGTTTTCCACATTGCTTGATCTCTCAAGCTGTAAAGCCTGTTATATCAGTGTTTCCCAACCAGTATGCCTTCCGACCTGATCAGTGTGCCATGGAAAAGTCACCACTGTATGATCCTTATATTCAGAACAGCACCTGGTCTCTGCTCTCAGCACCTCACATCAACCAGAGTCATCAGGGGTGGCTCTTAAGTATGTAGGAGCGTCTGAGAACATGTGTCGTCATGCATGCCTCCTCTTCCTAGCTACCGCACGAGCCCTGGAGAGGGGTAATTAACAGATAGCATGCAGGGCATGCATAGCTGGACCCCGCTTTGTTTAATACACACAGCATCTTCTCATCTTTCCCCTCTTCAGCATCCTCACGAGCCCGTCCAGCCTCCGACTTATCCTCAGGCTTAGTGAGACAGGGAGACTGTGACCTGTGGGACTCATCCTGAGTGTTGGAAGCAGCAGGAGCAGTAATGGAGGAGCCCTGGCGTGTATATGCGGCAGCCATGGTAACTAACTGACCTGGCTGCCCACATCCTATCAGTTTCTCACTTTTCCTGTGCTTGTATAGAGGGGGAAGTGGCTCAGCCCTTTGGTTTACAATTTTGAAGACATTGGTGGAAGTTTCAGTGATTCTGTAGCTCTTCTTACGATCATATCAGTTCTCTGCCTGCCCCATGGAGGTTGGCATGCCACACAACATTTTTGTTAATGCAGGTGTGACCTGGGCTTGAAAAGCTTGGAAAACACTGTGTTACATGATAGTTCTATGTCTTCTGAGGAAATGAAACAAGCTATGAATAAAATCTAAGGTGTGAATTTGTCTACAGGAGCTAATCACTGTCACACAGCGAAATTAACCAAAACAATTCTCATTCTGCGAGCATAAGAGTATAGGAAATGCCATGCTGATTCAGACCAAAATCCATCGAGCCAAGCTTTCTGTCCCCAGTCCGGGTCCCACGTACCCAGCAGATCCCAAAATGCAGATCTGTTTCTTGTTACTCACTCCCAGAGAAAGGAATGGCTTTCTTGTATTTAACTGGCTAATGATGTTTCATGGACTTTTCACCCAGAAACGTGTCCGATCCTCTTTAAACCACGCTATGCTAGTCGCCTTGACCACGTCCTCTGGCAACAGATTCAACAGCTTGATTGTGCGCAGATGAGATTATGGAACCTCTAAGAAAAGAAACTCAGTTGACTTCTCAAACACTCGGGCTGCGATAGAACACGAGATTTCTGGCACGCTTTCTTGTAGATGTAAAATGAGAAATTCTAGTCAGTCAAAAATGCTGAGGCAGAGGTTTTGGAAAGGTGCAATGCAGAGACATTTAAAACGATTATAATTCTTAAAATGGCCTGTGCTTCAGTCTTGAAAGCGTCTGCAGTTCTTTGGATCAAGCAGTAAAGAACACTTCAATGTTTATTGCAATATACTTAAATAAGAGGTGGGCAATGTTCAAAGCCATTTCCGTGGCTCAAACAGCCTTTTACTAGTGGAAACGTGCTCTTGGAAAATTTCTCGCCCTTAACGTGGGTATAATTATGCATGTTGTTTTACACTGCATGTAATTTTGCCCACGTGGCCAGAAGACATTTCAGAGAGTGTTGTTAGGTTAGCTCATGTAGATAACATTTTCAGCTCCACAAAAAGACATCTACTCTACTAAGAAATCGGGTATTTTTTCCTCAGGAAATAACAAAAGCAAAACAACGTGAGTAGTGTAAACCCTGTAGGTAAAAGCACCAATGGAGGCAGTTTGATCATTGCTCCAGAGTTTGTTGTTGGTGAAACCCACTGAAATTCCTTTCATGTGTTTTCATATTTGGCATCACTGTGTCACTATAAACGTTATCATTAAAGTAACTATTTACAGCCAAAGGAAAACAAATAACGTTGTTGGGTAAAAAGGTCACTACTACCAGGCTAACAAATATGTAGAGATGCAAGCTTTTGGGATTCCTAAGGTCCCTTCCTTCCCCCTGTGTAGTTTTGAATTGAAGCTTTAGTCTGGTTTTCTTGGCTGCACTCTTACATGGTGTAGGGGGATAAAACTGAAGATCAGTTCACCCCAGCAATTGCTGAGCTCACAAACTCTGTCACTGCCGGCGTGTATTCCCTGCATTTGGTGGTTGGAAGGGATGATGGGGGTGTGGAGGCAACTTGATCCTTCATAATATTGAGTTTCATCACGAGGACAAAGCTGTGTGACCCAGAATATTTGACCTGACGTCAGGATTGGCCTGTGGCTAACTTTGACCAATGAAATCTGATCCTCGGACATTAAGGTGTGAGAATTTTCAGCTGTGCAATGCAAAATGTGGATGGAGGCCCTCACATATCCTAAATTGCATAATACACATTTAAGAATATTGCATTTATATTACTGTAAAATGGATTTTTTGCGGAAGAAATATTTTCACTTCACTGTGTAACTAGTATATTGCAGACAGAGCCTCTGAGGGCAAGTTATAGGGAGGAGAGCAATCAGCCGTTCTAATTTTCCACTGAAGAGAAGACAAGAAGTAATTAACTTAAATCCAAGTAGGAGAGATTTAAACTTTAGGAAGAGTTTTCTAAATGTGAGGGTAGCAAATCACTGGAACAAGTTACCTAGAGCAGTGTTTCTCAACCTTTTCAAACGCCAAGGCATACCTACATTAACAAAAAATATGAAGCACACCAACCTTCACGGAGCAGGACTCCCATGCCCCTAGATTTGTTCCTAGAGTAAATACCTGGGAATTGTTCACCCACCCTATCGGCATGGCTCCTCTGGCATGGGGGGAGAAGGGCTAAGTTATCTGCAGCTTCAGCACATTTTTCAGTAACACAATTTGGCTCTGCTGCTTTACAAAGAGAAATCTCGCCTCAGGGCCACCTTCCCTCTCCTTCCATTCAGCTCTACTTCACTTTCTCCGGGGTCAGCTGATTTTAACAGAGCTCGTCCACCTGCCCCGGCTTCTCACCCTGCAGATGCTCCTCACTGCCCAAGGGCTACTGCTCCTTCTCTCCCCTCAGCTGCGCACCATGCACGGGCTTCACTCTCCATCACGTCTCCTCAGTTTCTGGCCGTGAACGGATCCTCCCACTCCTGGACTCCAGTTCCCTCTATATGTGTAGAAAGAAGCAGAAATCTGTGTAGTTACCTTCCCTGCCCCATGTGGCTGCCAGAGCTCTCTTTCCTAGCTTCAGCAGAGAATGGGGGTTAGCAGGCCGGGCCCTGCTTTGTCACATCGCGTGCACAGTAATCCCTCCACTTGCAGCCTCTGGAGAGAGGACGCACCAAGCACAAGCTCTTTACTCACTTTGTGTTGGGAGCAGCAAAAGTGGAGGAGGAGCTCTGGCAGCCACATGGGGCACACAATAGATACTGGCAGTCTCACGCTCTGTCTCAGACCCGCTGAACAAGCCCCGCACCCTCTGACAATCCAAACTTTCAAGATTGACAGGCGAACCCATCTTACCCCATCCACAGGTCCAAAATGCCTAAATTGTGCAGAAGTGATCCCCAAGTACTCCTGCCCTACCTACCAGTACATAAAATGGCAGCGGCTGGGTTCTGTAGCGGGTATTGTTCTGTCGCCACCCAGAAAACCCTGCAAAAAATATCTTTGGAACCCAGATGGTATTAGGCCTTTTGTAATGTGTGCAGATGTGGGTTTGGCCCTCAGAAAGCGTAGAGGAAACAGAATGACAATGATATAGTAAACTTCCTGTACCAAAAATATACTAACTGTCAGCACTCAAAAGGGAACAACCCTATCTATGAAAATTCAACACCAGGCCCTAAAACACCTCCTCTAAAGAATACAGAACAAACTAGGCTTTATACATCCCTACAACGAAACTACATGCTAGCAGAATACGCCACCTCAGTCACAGATGCCGGACACAGACAGACCCCTCACCAAATACAGAATAAAGAGACCATAAAGAATAAATAGAAATGGATAGACAGAAACCAAACTGGACACTGCAACAAACCAGACCATTTATGCAATGCAGCATTGGAAAAACAAACATTCCTCATAAATCATCAAAGAATAAAATCAAGAAACATAACTCAAGCATAATAAACCATACTAATAAAAATAATATTGCCAAACAGCTGACAAATAGAATAACATCCAATAATTAAGAACACATATAAAAAGTTTATAATTTTTCTAAACAGCAATAAAATATTTCAAAATAGCAGAGACATCAAATACCCAATAATTAAAACCAATAAGAATGGAAAAATCCTCCATACCTAAAAAAATGTGGTATCCTGCCACCTTGAGCTTATCGTGAATTAGTGAGGATGCACAAACTTGTCTTCACACATACACACAACTCAGGCAGCTCCTAGTCACACAATACACACACAACCCTGGCAAGCTTCCATTCACACAATACACACACACACACACAACCCTGGCAAGCTTCCATTCACACACACACACACACATACACACACACACACACACAACCCAGGCAGGCAGGCTTCTATTTACACACACACACACACACAACCCAGGCAGGCTTCCATTTACACAAACACAGACACGCCACTGCTTCTGTTCCTCTTTTTACAGGGCTCCCCACCTTGCTCAAAACTTCTGCAGCTGCTCCTGCTTTTTTTTTTTTTTTCCTTCTTCCCACTGGTTCCTCTGTAGGATAAGCCCCCCTACTGAAAGCAAGTCTGCCTACCCTGATACAGCCGTTTTTGTTCTCGGCCAGCACCAGTGGCACAGAGCAGGAACTGGCAGATCAAAACAAGCTGCTCAGAGGTGTTTTGCGATGCCGCTCCGTAAACCTCGGCTGGATGCAGCAGCCATGGGCTTCAGAGAAGCTCAGGGAAATTGAAAAAAAAAATGCTGGCTTCAGTGGCAGACAGGAGGAGGGGAAGGGGCATAATCTCCAAGGCATTTTTCCACCGTGACTCTGTGCTTCTACTAACTGTATCGGGCTCTGCTCTTCAGTGCATCCTCTGGAGGATGAGGATGAGGTTGCCATGAGTCTGCCTGCTTCTACTACTGCCACTGCCCCCCCCTGGGTGTGCCGCCCTATGCAAATGCACGGTATGCACATCCGTTTGCGCCGGCCCTGGTTTCCATGATCAGGTCTGACAGCACACCAGTGCATCATGGCACCCTGGTTGGGAAACAATGACCTAGAGAGCAGGGACTGATTTTGCTTTCTGCCATCCCTTGGCACTATCAATGCTGGGGGTGTGCAACACCCCCGCACAGACACCCCAAGAACTTCAGTTTTATTCGAATCTTCCCCCTCACTGCAGACCCCTGTCCCCTTGCTCCCATGAACATGCAATTTCTTCACCCCCATCAAAATCAATTCATTTCCCACCTTCTCCCTTGACTGATCCTCCAATTCTTTGCACTCCATCCCCCAAGGCACCTCAGAGCTCCAGTTCCACTCTGGAAAGCAGCGTGCAGGGACTGAGTAAGCCCATGGTCCCTCTCTCACAGTCACTGAAGTGACTCCACCCCTTCCAGGCTCCTGTACAGGGGTAGGGCCTGTGAGCACAAGGCTGCAGGCTTACTCGGTCTCTGCTGGTGCGATCTTGTGTTAACATTGGAGCTGAGGCTCTGAGGTTGGTAATGGAGAGGGGTCAACAGGAAATAAGAAAAGACTCGAATGGGTTTGGAAGACAACAGAGTGCAGGAACTATTCTGCCCCCAGAATATTGCCCCCCTTGGCACAGACCTAGTGTGCCTGTGCATAAATCCAGTCATAAGAACATTACATTTGCCATACTGGGTCAGACCAAAGGTCCATCAAGCCCAGCATCCTGATTTCAACAGTAACCAATCCAGGTCACAAGTACCTGATGGGATTCCAAAAGGTCGATAGATTCCCAACTCCACCTTAATAATTGTTTATGGACCTTTCTTCTAGGAACTTGACTAAACCTTTTTTAAACTCACCTACATTAACAGCTTTCATCACATCCTTGACAACGAATTCCAGAGTTTAATAATTTGTTGAGTAAAAAGAATATTTTCTCCCATTTGTCTTAAATGCATCACTTAGTAACTTCATTAAATGTTCCCTAGCCTTTGTACTTTTTGAAAGAGTAAACAATCAATTTGCGTTTACCTGTTCCACTCCACTCATTATTTTATAGACCTCTATCCTATCTCCCCTCAGCTGTCTCTTCTCCAAGCTGAAGAGTCCTAACCTGTTTAGCCTTTCTTCATAGGGGAATTGTTCCATCCCCATTATCAATTGGTCACCCTTCTCTGTACCTTTTCTAATTCTGCTGTATCTTTTGAGAAGCGTTCACCAGAATTGCACACAATACTCAAGGTGCAGTAACACAATGGAGCAATGCAGAGGCAGTGTGATATTCTCTGTTTTATTCTCCATTCCTTTCCTAATAATTTCTAGTATTCTATTTGACTTTTAGCTGCTGCTGCACACCGATCAGAGGATTTCAACATATTGTTCACAATGACGCCTACATCAGTTTTCTGTGTGATGACTCCCAAAGTGAAACCTTGCATTGTGTAGCTATGGTTTGGGTTGCTCTTCCCTGCATGCATCACTTTGCAATTGTCCACATTAAATGTAATCTATCATTTGGATGCCCGGTCTCCCAGTCTTCCAAGATCCTCTTGCAATTTCTCACAATCCTCTTGTGATTTAACAACTTTGAATAGTTTTGTATCAGCAGCAAATTTGATCACCTCACTCATTGTTCTCATCTCTAGGTCATTTATGAATATGTAAAAAAGCAGCAGTCCTAGTACAGATCCCTGGGAAATTCCACTATTCACCTTTTTCCATTGAGAAAATTGCACCTTTTTCCATTGAGAAAATTGACCGTTTAGCGCTACTCTATTTTCTATCTTCTAACCAGATCCCAATCCACAATAGAAGATTGCCTCCTATCCCATGACTTTTTAATTTTCTCAAGAGTTATCATGAATTACTTTTTCAAACACGTTTTGAAAATTCAGATACACTATATCAACTGGCTCACCTTTATCCACATGTTTAGAAAATTGGTGAGGCAAGATTTCCCTTGGCTAAACTATAGTGACTTTGTTCCATTAAACTATATCTGTCTATATCTTCAGTAATTTTGCTCTTTAGAATACTTTCAACCATTTTTCCTGGCACTGATGTCAGGCTCACTGGTCTGTACTATTTCCTGGATCCCTTTTTAAAAACTGGTGTTACATTGGCCACCTCCAATCTTCAGGTACCATAGCTGATTTTAATGATAGATTACAGATTACCATATGCAATTTCATTTTTCAGTTCTTTCAACACTCTGGGAGGTTTACCATCTGGCCTAGAAGATTTGCTACTCTTAATTTTGTCAATTTGCCCTAGTACGTCTTCCAGGTTCACTGAGAATTTGTTTCAGTTCTGCTGAATCATCACCTTTAAATATCACTTCTGGCATGGTTATCTGCTTTACATCTTCCACAGCAAAGAATTCATTCAATCTCTCCGTTATGGCCATGTTCCTCCTTAGAGCCTCTTTTTCCCTTCAATTATCTAATGGTCCAACTGACTCCCTCACAGGCATTTTGCTTTGAAAGTACCTGAAACATTTTTATTATGAGTTTTTGCTTCCACGGCAAGCTTTTCTTTTCAAATTCTGTCTCTGCCTTCCTTATCAATGCTTTGCATCTAACTTGCCAGTGCTTATGCCATTTCCTGTTTCCTTCATTTGGATCCCTTTTCCATTTTTTGAAGGATGCTCTTTTGGCTCGAATAACCTATCTCACCTCATCTTTTAACCATGCTGGCAGACATTTGGCCTTCCTGCCACCTTTTTTAATGCATGGAATACATCTGGTCTGGGTTTCCAAGATGGTATTTTTAAACAATGACCATGGCCTTATGTCAACTCTTGACCTTTGCAGCTGCTCCTTTCAGTTTTTTTCCTAACCAGAGAGGTGATAGAATGGCTGTTACTGAAGGTTTTTAAGTGCAGGTTGGTCTGGAATGATCTAGGTACAGTGAATCCTGTATGGAGACAAAGGGATGGCTTGCATGATCTCTTGAGGTCCTTCCTCTATGTTTTGTGAGTATAGGAGTCTAATCTAATGAAAACAAAACTCTTTTTAATACTTAAATATAGAAAGACATATCAATTATGCAAACAAATGGAACACAATATGCATAATTATCTTGGGGTCCATGTTCAAAAACTGGCTGAATGGCTTTATCTAGCAAACAGTTCCACTGAATATAGCTGAATAAAATTACCGGGGTATTCTGAGTCCTGTTATTTGTCCAGGCAGTGAAATCATGCACCAGGAATGCTCCCATCAGTTCCTCTTTTTACCTGGTTAAATTCTGAGCGAGCAACAATTTGCCTGGACAAAATCTAGCTGGGAAATGTGGGAAAATGTTCAAACATCAGGGTTTGTCCAGCTTAACTCCAAAAGTTAGTTGGACGAATCCTTTGAATATTGCCCTTCTGATATCAAATGCTGAAGCATTTCTCGTGTACAATTCATGACCTGGGTGGATGTATATCAGACTTGGATTGCCCTACTAACCTTTTATCTTTCAGCCATGCAGACAAACCAATAGCAATGCTTCTCCCTGCAACAATTAATGGAAGGGAAATATGGACATTTATTCCAGTCTGGACCAATACAATGTAAAAAACAATGCTCCAGTTAACAATGCCCCCCCCCCCCCCGCCCCCACTCATTTTCCTTCTCAGATCCTTATCAGAGTTAAGAGCTCCACCCGATTAGTGGCTCAGCAATGCATTAACAGCTCCGGCTGAGAGGAAGGACTGGGTGAGAGATAACGCAGTTTATTCAGTGGGTATCAGTCAGTTTTTCTTTTACATTTCCTTTACGGGGCAGAGTTGTAAAGCAAAGCGAAGCCTCAGTACACTTTGCTGAGGTTGAAATGCTCCCCAAGTGTATATGTTGAAGCACTACAATATGGTGCTATGCAGCCTCAAATGGGAAAAAAAACCCCTTTTTTTTAAATGATGCTTTCCTTTCCCCTCTCCTTCATCCATGGCTTAATATGCAACAAGGGAAAGCTTGTCTCCTCCTTAGTGGTGGAAAGCAGTGGACCTTTATGTCATGCCTTGCAAGGCATTTGAGGCTCTTCAAGCTGGCCTCACCGTTTCATGCTGGACTAAAGCCTTTCGGCTGAGCTGATGTCCCAGCCAGATATGCGGTACTGGAGGATTAGCCCGGTGTCCTGGTATTAGAGCAGGGCTAAGCAATTCTGGTCCTTGAGTGCTGCAAACCGGTTAGGTTTTCAGCATATCCGCAGTAAATATGTATGAAATACAGTTGCAAAAGATGGAGGCAGTGCATGCAAGTATGTCTCATAAATATTCAATGTGAATATCTTGAAAACCCAATTGGCTTACAGCATTCGAGTACCGAGTTGCCTACCCTTGTACTAAAAGATGGTGGTGCTGTATTATCCAGATGTTGCAGTACTGGAGGACAGTGGTGATGTATTAGCCAGATGTTGCAGAACTTCTGGAGGATTAGCTGGGTTTTGAGGTGTTGCATCACCTGAATGTTATGGTATTGGAGGATGGCAGTGCGCTGGCTGTTGCAGTACTAGAGAATGGCAGTGCTGTATTAGCTGGCTGTTGCAGTACTGGAGGATGGCAGTGCTGTATTAGCTGGCTGTTGCAGTACTAGAGAATGGCAGTGCTGTATTAGCTGGCTGTTGCAGTACTAGAGAATGGCAGTGCTGTATTAGCTGGCTGTTGCAGTACTGGAGGATGGCAGTGCTGTATTAGCTGGCTGTTACAGTACTGGAGGATGGCAGTGCTGTATTAGCTGGCTGTTGCAGTACTAGAGGATGGCAGTGCTGTATTAGCTGGGTGTTGCAGTACTGGAGGATGGCAGTGCTGTATTAGCTGGGTGTTGCAGTACTGGAGGATGGCAGTGCTGTATTAGCTGGGTGTTGCAGTACTAGAGGATGGCAGTGCTGTATTAGCTGGGTGTTGCAGTACTGGAGGATGGCAGTGCTGTATTAGCTGGCTTTTGCAGTACTAGAGGATAGCAGTGCTGTATTAGCTGAGTGTTGCAGTACTGGAGGATGGCAGTGCTGTATTAGCTGGGTGTTGCAGTACTAGAGGATGGCAGTGCTGTATTAGCTGGGTGTTGCAGTACTAGAGGATGGCAGTGCTGTATTAGCTGGGTGTTGCAGTACTGGAGGATGGCAGTGCTGTATTAGCTGGGTGTTGCAGTACTGGAGGATGGGAGCAGAGTCATGCATTTGTATTAGCTGGCTGTTGCAGTACTAGAGGATGGCAGTGCTGTATTAGCTGGGTGTTGCAGTACTGGAGCATGGCAGTGCTGTATTAGCTGGCTTTTGCAGTACTAGAGGATAGCAGTGCTGTATTAGCTGAGTGTTGCAGTACTGGAGGATGGCAGTGCTGTAATAGCTGGGTGTTGCAGTACTAGAGGATGGCAGTGCTGTATTAGCTGGCTGTTGCAGTACTAGAGGATGGCAGTGCTGTATTAGCTGGGTGTTGCAGTACTGGAGGATGGCAGTGCTGTATTAGCTGGGTGTTGCAGTACTAGAGGATGGCAGTGCTGTATTAGCTGGGTGTTGCAGTACTAGAGGATGGCAGTGCTGTATTAGCTGGGGTGTTGCAGTACTAGAGGATGGCAGTGCTGTATTAGCTGGGTGTTGCAGTACTAGAGGATGGCAGTGCTGTATTAGCTGGGTGTTGCAGTACTGGAGGATGGCAGCGCTGTATTAGCTGGGTGCTGCAGTACTGGAGGATGGCAGTGCTGTATTAGCTGGCTGTTACAGTACTGGAGGATGGGAGCAGAGTCATGCATTTGTATTAGCTAGCTGTTGCAGTACTAGAGGATGGCAGTGCTGTATTAGCTGGGTGTTGCAGTACTGGAGGATGGCAGTGCTGTATTAGCTGGGTGCTGCAGTACTGGAGGATGGCAGTGCTGTATTAGCTGGCTGTTACAGTACTGGAGGATGGGAGCAGAGTCATGCATTTGTATTAGCTAGCTGTTGCAGTACTAGAGGATGGCAGTGCTGTATTAGCTGGGTGTTGCAGTACTGGAGGATGGCAGTGCTGTATTAGCTGGCTGTTACAGGACTGGAGGATGGGAGCAGAGTCATGCATTTGGGGTACTGCAATCCAAAGTAGCTGTATGTGACTGGGAGTGAAAGACTGGTCATGAAATGAGAGAGATCTTGGAGTGATAATGTCTGACGATCTGAAGGCAGCGAAGCAATGTGACAAGGCGGAGGCTAAGGCCAGAGGAATACTGGGCTGCATAGAGAGAGGCACAACCAGCAGGAAAAGGTCGAGATCATGCCCCTTTACAGGTCACTGGAGAAGCCTCACCTGGAATACTGTGTGTGTTCAGTTCTTGAGACTGTATCTCAAAAAGGATAAGGACTGAATGGAAAATGTTCCAGAGAAAGGCAAAGAAAATGGAGTGGGGTCTGCAAAGAAAAGCTTATGAGATGAGACTGAAGGGCCTAAAAACCCTGGAGCAGATGAGAGACAGGGGAGATATATTACAGACTTACAAAAATATTTTCCAGTGCAAAGGAAACCTTAAAACTAGGGGGCATGATCTGAAACTCCAAGGGGCAGGAAAGACTCAGGAACAGTATCAGGAAATATTTCTTCACAGAAAGAGTGTTGGATACAAGGAATACCCTCCCGGAAGAGGTGGTGAATGGCAATGGAATTCCAAAGAGCAAGGGACAAACACAGAGGATCCCTGCGGACTAGAGAACAGAAATGAGAAATGGGGTCTGTTACTCCTGAAGTTTACATTTCTGCATGGGGCAGCAGTTACTACCCTGAAAACACTTGCTGGGCAGACTGGATGGACCACGTTGGTCTCTATCTGCCAATATTTTGCCATGTCATTATGGGTGTTGTGGTGTTATTTTAGCCTGGTATTGAGCAATGTTTTACTTGCCGGGTGTTGCGATACTGGAGGACAGTTGTCCCCTATGAGCCAGATGTTGTGGTACTAGAGGATGGCCGTGCTGTCTTAGCCAGGTGTGGGGCTAAAACAGGATCATTTCTTGTTGCTCAGAGTTCTCTTTGTGAAGTGCAGTCTTCATTTTTTTTTCAGTTTGGGAACTGATTTGAAAGCAGTTTCAAACAGCCAAAAAATGAATGCATTTTTAAACTGGTTTGAAGTTGGTTGTGGAGGAATTGCAATATGCAGGAGCTCACGGCGAGCTGTTCTGAGCAGATGGCAGTTTCTCACTGTTTCCTAGACACAGGTCTCTTGCTTTCTCCTCCTGGCCACAGCATCTTTCTCAGAGTAAAATAACCTTAGTGTGAAGTAAAATGACCTTGCTGTGCCACGTAAATTCCACAGCAGCAGCAGAGCAACAGGAGAGTTTAAATATGCTGAGAGACTGCCATTAAAGTTAATGGTATGGAGCTAAGCACAGAAATGTGATGACAAGGAAAGCGCCACACAGTTCCTGGAAGCTGGTAATGGGCGGCCTGAGGTAAAAGATGCAGTTTCAGCGGGAACTGATTCCACAGTAGGTAGGTGGGGGAAACACTGAAAGTCCCACTTTTATTTTTTCCAAGAGGCCCCTTGACCGCTGGTATTTGCCCTTCTCACCAGTTTATTGTTTTCAAAATCTAAATATAATTTCAGAAATAGCCCCACATGTTGGGTGATGTCACCAACAGCAGATCAATCCACTCCTCTATAGCTCCGAAGAATCTAGAAGAAAACTTCGGAGCATGCGCAATATCACTAGCATGTAGCTAACGCCCAAAATTACTTCAGTCAATGGTTTCCATTGAAGAATTCAGACGCAAATTACACCACTCTTCTTGGTTACTATGATTTGTTGTTTTTGACTCAGTTCGCAAATTCTCTTTTGCTACCAAGAGTTACCTAATGGAGATTTGTTGCGTCAGTCGCTGCTCGACGCCCTCACTCCGTCCTCCGTCCTCTTTACCTCTGTGGCGACTCCCTCCGGGTCTGATGGACGGCTGGCTACCACGGCGTCTCCTTGCCAAGAAATTCATCATCGGGTGAAGAATCACCATCTCCGAGCCATGTACCTACAGAGCTGTCATGTGTCACGAATCTAAGATAACTTCTAAGCGCTGAAATGCCTCTGCTTCATCAGGGGCAACGCGCCATAGAGATTTGGCGCTATCACCATGCCATAGAGATTGAGCGCCATCACTGCACCATAGAGATTCACCATGCCATAAAGGTTGAGCACCATCACAACATCAGAGAGATCTGGTGCCATCACTGCACCATAGAGATCTGGCATTAACACCATGCTATACTGATCTGGCACTGTCACCGCACCAGAGTGAGTGGATGCTGTCAATGCGCCATAGGGACTCGGCATTGTCACTGCCCCATAGAGTCGGGGTGCCATCACCATGTCAGATGTGTAGATCATCACATTCCACTGTATCAACATCATAGACTAGGCCTTCGTCACATCATAAGTTGAAGACTCATTCTAAAAAAAGAAAACACCACTGCTCTAAAAGATGTAAATCTACACATCAGAAAAGCACATGCAGAAGAAGAAGCAACTTCTAAAGACTCATTACAGCTAATATCCGTTCATGAGGGGACTGTACATACAGTTGAAGAATTCATGCATCATTCAGACAGAAAGATTTGACCACAAGAGGACTTATCATCCTTATCAGGATCGTCTATAATATGTATTTATTTATTTATTTAGACATTTTATATACCATTGTTCCAAATGATGATCACAACGGTTTACAACATAACATTCATATTAAAGATTTACATATACATTGACTCAACGTAATCAGGAGTAATATAAATCTACCGGGATATTCTACTATATTTAACTAAAAGGTCTGGGATATAAGGCTAGTAGTATAGAAAATTTGTTTCAGCTTTTTATGTAAACATCATTGGGATGTCATGGGGTACTTTTGTTAACTTGTTATTGTCTTTGTCCTTATGGTTGCTAACTCTGTATTCAAATAATTTTAAGTTAGGTTGTAGGCATTTTTAAATAACCACATTTTTAGATTACTGTGGTCATTCTCAATGACAGTCCTAAGAGACTGAAAAAAAGGAAAAGGGTTAGTTCCTCTTCCCCGGACAGAATACCTCAAGAGGAAGGGAAAAACATTCCTCAGGATTCTAGCGCACCTTTCCCTAAAGAATTTGTAGAAAAATTGTGGAATCAGTTCTTACATAAACACATGAAGGACATAGATCTCATGAAACCAAAATATCATCAAGATCCAATTAAAGAACTTATAATAATTACTACAGAGGATAGACCAAGGGAAGACGATCCAAGGAATCCTTCGGGAAAGGATCTTCTTAACAAAGATGGAGGGACATCCGTGAGCATGGCCCTGACATTGATAATCTGCTGTCAATACCACAGTGAGGCCAGTGGGTAGCAGTGGGCGAAAAATTATAATACGAGGGTCGGGGGGGGGGGGGGGGGGGGTTAGTAAGGAGAAGATGGCAAAAACGAATAAGAGGACCGGATAGGAGGCGAAAAGAGATTGGAGGCTTGTGGGTGTTAGAAGTTATCGGAGGTCAGCAAAGCTCCGGGTGGAGCTTTGCTGTCCTCAGCATAGGCCTAGTAGTAGACCTGCATAGAGATCCAAGTCCGATGGTATTTCTCTGGCAGCTGGCCCTGTTTTGACTCAAGTTTTGAAACACTGTACACCACAATCTTGCCTTTGCAATTAGATCTAATTTTTTCCAGATGTGAAAACACCTGGCAGCTGGCTGGTCAGACAGTCTGGTAGATATTTAGTTCTGCAGTTCAGTGTTCAACTTCAAAGCATTAATACTTAATGTACCTGCATAGTTCCACTTGCTGGTTCACAATCAAATGTCTTTAAAATAGTTTTTTTCAATAAAATTGCAGGACATATTTTTTATTTTTAATTTACGTCTTCATAAAATATTCCCTTCAGAGTAATATTCTTGCAGTTGCTGATGCAGCAGCCTTTGACCAAGCGTGATACCTGAGATCTGAACCAGGGCAGTAACTCTGGCTGGCTGGGAACAGTTTGGATCAATTCACCCAGCAGAGGGCACTGCCATCTATGTGATTCCTGCAGTCCAAACTTCTCAATGGGGCTTGTGGCAGGCATTGCCTTTCAAATAGCAAGTGGCTTGTATCTTAGCATCCTTTGCTGCCTCAACTGATCTTATTCCCTCTTCTGTCCTAATACGGTACCTGATTAACAAAGGGACTTTCCCATAGCCACAAAACGGGAGAAAAGCTTTCATGAATCTGGCCCATAGTTTGCTATATTTTTACATTTTATTGGAGTAGTGGGTAGGCTGTGTACTTTTCTTTATAACTGTGTAGCTTGAGTTGCGGCAGGCACAAAGGCTGGGCTTCATCTAAGGGCTGGAAACATTCTTGTATACTGACCATGTGTAGATATAATAAGATGGACTTCTCAGCTGGACAGACACTTTATGTTCCACAAGAAAAGAGTGAAAAGAAAGTGCACTTGTTCTCCATGAACAAAAGACCAAGGTCCACCGACCCCAGCAACATGTCTCCAAAAGTGGCCAATCCAGGTCAAGGTACCCGGCGGTTCCTATAAAGTAGATCTAATTCCTATTACTCCCTCCCCAGGGTTGGCAATTGCTTTCTAAAGCCTATCTGACTAATAACGTGTTATGGACTTTTCCCCAGGAACTTGTGCAAATCTCTTTTAAACCTCACTATGTTAATCGCCTTGACCACATCCTCAGGCAAAGGATTCCACAGCTTGATACTGTACTGTGAAAAAGTACTTTCTACAATCTGTTTTGAAACTGCTAGTTGTTAGTTTCATGGAGTGTCCCCTTGTATTAGTATTATTTGAAAGGGTAAATAACCATCTTCTCTTTACCCATTCCACCCACCTATGATTTTATAAACTTATATCATATCCTCGCACAGTCAGATCCCGGTACCGCCCAGTCAGAAAGGCACGGGGGGCTTTACCCAAAACGGAAGGGAGTTTTCATCCTGTGTTCCCCACTTCCACATGGAGTCAGTGGCTACAATAAAGGCAGCTGTTAGGACAGGGGAATTCCTTTCACATTCCCATCAGGAAGGACTTCCAGTGCTTCTTTCAATTTGAAATAGCCTGTCAGTATTACCATTTCAGGGCTGGCTACAGCGCCAAGGACCTTTACAAAGGGATCGACATTTTTATAATTCTGTCAAATTAAAAATGAAAAGCAGCCTCTGGAATAATATGTATATGTTATAGTTGTCTGAAGGCCCCAGATTCCATGGATATTATGATACCTATCTAATGGCACTGTAGAATTATAGTTAGGAGGGTCTCCATCAAGGCAAAGAAAGCATTCATACCAGTTCCCTGCAGTACAGCTTGACCTTGCTGAGAGAAATGTGCATTCTGTTCCAGTTCAACCACAGTCTTCACCTTTCCTCACAGGGCCAGCGCAAGGGTAGTTGGTGCCCTAGGCAACCTTCAATCTTGACAACTCTGCGCTCTTCGGTCACTGGTAGGATGGGCTCTGCTGGTGGTCCTGTGGCTTCTCATGCTCTTCAGCCACCAATGGGATGGGCTCTGCTGTTGGCCATGGACTTCTTTCTCTTTGGCTGCTGGCGGGATGGCCTCCAATGCCCAGGCCTCTAGGCCACCAGCAGGATAGCCTTCGACAGGGGCTTGGCAATGGTGGGATTTTGCTGCCCTCCCCTGTCCCAGGTAGGGCGCCTTAGGTGACCGCCTAGTTTGCTTAATGGAAGCACCCGGTCCTGTTCCCACACATTCTCTTGCTTAAAAGTGAAACAGCTTTTCCAACAATATCAATTTCACCGGATCACTCTTTTTCCGGGGTTAGGTTCAGAATCTCACTGAGGACGACAAATACACTTGTAGCAATGGCTGGAATACCAAGGATGTTGCCACTGAATTTAAGACTCATCCTGCATGCCTATGGTAGTTTCTCAGTGTTCATTTCCCTGTCACAAAGCAACTTGGGAGAACAATACATACTGCTTGATTGGAATCCACTCGTCCTAGTCTTCCTACTCTAATTAATGGAAAAGTAACTCTGCTATGACCAGAAAGGGCTTAGTTCTATCGGGCGGAAGTTTTCTCCTAGTGACAAAATCCTTGGTGGGTGAGAAACCTTGGCCTCTAAATGAATGCTGTCTTAAATATATTTTTTTGGAATTTCTTCAGATACTCAGCCCAAAGTACAGTACAACTGAGTCCCAAATTAAGGCCAAAAGTAATATTTGTTCTATGCATGGAAGGGTAAAAGCCTTCCAGCCACAGTAAACAGTCCAACATTCATCGACTACGAAAAGGACTTTGTATATTTTCACTGTTGAATAAGCCACCAACCTGCATGGCAGAATTATCGATGAAACCCCTCAGACTTCATGAGGATGAAAAATAGAAAGTTTTCACATGCACACATGGAAGTTTGGAGGAAGGCTAGGAAAAGAATCTTTTTCTGGCAAATGTGTTTTCTAAGACATAACTTTAGCTTGTTTAGTCTTGTAGGTTTATAATTTTCTTTCCCCCAGTTATATTATTTTCCAGCTTGTAAGCTCCTCGGGGTAGAGAATTCCCACAGCTATTACACCTGTATAACTTGTGTTAATTAATAATTGCATCCCTGTACTAACACATCCATGTTTATCTTGCATTGCACTGCATAAACTGTCAGCATAACGTAATTTATTTAGGCTTTTCTTGCTCAAATCACTATATTTAATGAGTCAAATATACATTAAAGGGGGGAATTATTATTTAAAAATGTTTATATTCTGCTTATATTGAACAAACCGTGCTAAGCGGCTTACATCATAAACTCAGGCATAAATAAGATTTCCTGTTGCGGGTGGTGCCATCAGTCCATGTTTCAGCTGATAGGCAGGACTGCTGCTTTCAGAGAGTGAGAAGCGGGGCACTTTCCCTTCTCATGCCTGTATACAGTTAAGAATAAGAACTCCTCCGAGTGTTGGGCTCCAAAATTGAGGATGGCATTGCTAGAATATTTGCAAGGCCTGACAAACCACAGGTGTAGAAAAATAAAACCTACGTTCAAGGCATGGTCAAAATTCTCTGTCCAGTTGGTAGACTAGGGGTAAAATGCAGCCTACGACTTCAGAGGCCACTGCGTGGCAGCAAGTAAAAATAACTTTATTAACTTATTTGCTCCTGGGTTGTGAGACATACTGCAGTTTCCACATTCCCGGACAACCGCTGCCTTTTGCTGTGTCTAATCAGAGTTGCTTACTGCGTGTCTCTCCAGAAGAGAGACCAGAGAGATACTGCGGAGGCAGGGCAGGGTAGAGCAGGGCAAATATGTTCCCCATATCATACATAAATAGCTGATTCTGTTCTTCAGCCTGATTGCTTTTCTGGAGCTAACATTTCACCATACGGTAAAATAAGGGATGGTGCCTAGGAAGATGACATCTGGCAGCTGGGCATAAACATCTGGCAAACTCAAGCCTTCATGACATCAAGGTGCCATGATTCCAAAATAAGTACAAATTACAAAGAAAATATTTTTTTGTATCTTTTAACTAATATATATATATATATATATAACATGAAAAGTTTTACGTGAGAAACGTGGCCGTATCCTTCTATTCCTTCAGCTTTCAGCCAGTAAAGCATACGATGGGCGGAGAGGGTCAAGATCCTCTGCCCAATCAGTATCTACAGAATACCCATTTACAGCCCTGCCACACCCCTGTCTTTGCCCATTTCGGGGTGAATTGGGGCATTTACATACAGCATAGACATTCCCTCTGAGAAGAAACATTTTTAGCAATCTGGCACCAACAGAGAAGTAACACTGATCACACTGTACCCTTTTGAATTCCCAACTGGATCTCTATGCACCTAGGGCATGCGGCCACTGATTTCCAATTAATCATGTTTTACGGGCATCAGGATGAAGCACCCCTTGTTGACAGCTTACACAGTAGCTAGAAGCTTCTCGTATTTAAAGGACAGTAATGTGCTTACCGTGTAAAATATTACAGGAAAATATACATGACATGATGTTCCCCGAGCTGACTTGAATTTCTGTGCCAGGGTTTTGGATAGGTGTTTATTATCCTTGAAGTTAATTACTCTAGCTGTGTGTGATTGATGTATCGGCAGAGCAGGCTCCCAGGCGCATGTTAGGCTGACAGCATTTTCTTTCTAAATTGCGAACAGTTGCTATGCTCAGAATCAGCAATGCAGAACATATAACTCTTGAGGTCTCTGATGAGTTAGAATTTTAAAAAAGGCTAGGGATGAGCCTGGGAGAATCCCTACATAGTAACATGTATTTAAAACTTTTATATACCGACATTCAAATGAATATCACATCGGTTTACAAACAACTGGGGGGGGAATAACTTTAACAGAGAGAACGGAAAATAAAAGTTACACATAACAGGGATATCGAAAGGAACGGGGGAGAGGGAGAAAATTAGTAAATTACAGCAGATAAAGACCAAGTTGATCTGTCCGGTCTGCCCAGTTGACATCCATCCACTTTGGGATGATGAGCATATACATTCCCATTTGGAATCCAACATCGTTGCCTCCCACCACCCCATCCCCAGCCCCTTATGTCTTTTTCTCTACTTTTCAAGCCTTTTCCTAGCACTCTCATTCATATCTGTCCTAAGCAAGTTCAGAATCTGACGGTGATGGCCTCCACCACGTCTGCTATTAGGCCATTTCAGGCCCTGCTTATACTAAAGCCAATGCTCAAAAGAAAAGCAGTTTTCCTGTGGGTATTGTCTCTTTAACAGATACTACAGGTTCTCTTACAGATTCTCCAACTTGTAATATTATGGACATTCCAGGAACCCTAACTTTGACTTTTGCATTGTTATCATTTATTTATTTATTTATTTAACACTTTTTTATACCGACCTTCATAGTAATAACCATATCGGATCGGTTTACATAGAACAAGGGTATAACTGAAGCGACAACTAAAGTAATTAACAATAGAGGTGAATAAGGCAAAGTTACATTTAACAAGGAGTAAAAACCTGGAAGCTTAAATAGCTGGAAGGCAGGTAGTAAATATAACATAGTACAAAAGTGAATACGGGTTAAAGCTTAATGTGCTTTAACCTGGAAGTGCCAGAGTCCATCGTTCAAGAAGATAAAAGACCATACGTCCAGGTGAGATTAATTGCGACTAGTGATTGTCATTTGTAAAACCTCTGCCCACAACTATATGAATACACATTAGAATATTTTGCATTTAGAAATAAAGTTCTTTAGAGGATCGCAGGGAAGAAATGAAGGAAAAGCCAGAGATCAGCTGAGGTCTGTGGCACTGCACCAGGAATGAAACTGAGCAGACCAGATGATCGTATGCTCATAGTTTGCCATTGTTGGAATTCATGCCAGACAATTATTTGGAAGTTGCAGAATATAAGAACATGTAAATAAGTATTCTGTGTTTTTAGATTATCTATTTGTATTCCACCTTTCAGCCACTTCAACAAAGCAGATTACATGCAGGTAATTCCCAGACCCCATGGAGCTCACAGTCTAAGGGTCAGATTCATTAAGGCTTTTCTCCCATTTTGTGTCTCTGGGAAAAACCCTCAGTGAATCAGGTGCCAAGGTTGGATCTGAGGTAATGGAGGGTGAAGTGACTTGTCCAAGTCCCAGGGGGCAGCAGTAGGATTTAAACACTGGTTGTGCTGGTTTATAGCTGCTGCTTTTACTAGGCTACTCCTCCACACTTTAGTAGGAAATAGAAGACCTGGCCAAAAGGAAAATGAGCTTTGCTAGCCATGCACTCAGAATACTGGGGGCCATGGCAGAGGACAAAAGCAGAGCAACATTAAACAATGGTCAAGGATGAAAGTAAGAGGACAGCCAGACACAGAAAGAACTGGCTCACCAAAGTCACTAACATACGGCAGCTGATGATGAGGATGATATTCCTGTCCTTGTCTGAACCGCAGTATACATTGCAATGAAAGTCCTCATAAGAACATAAGAACATAAGAAAATGCCATACTGGGTCAGACCAAGGGTCCATCAAGCCCAGCATCCTGCTTCCAACAGTGGCCAATCCAGGCCATAAGAACCTGGCAAGTACCCAAAAACTAAGTCTATTCCATGTAACCATTGCTAATGGCAGTGGCTATTCTCTAAGTGAACCTAATAGCAGGTAATGGACTTCTCCTCCAAGAACTTATCCAATCCTTTTTTAAACACAGCTATACTACCTGCACGAACCACATTCTCTGGCAACAAATTCCAGAGTTTAATTGTGCGTTGAGTAAAAAAGAACTTTCTCCGATTAGTTTTAAATGTGCCCCATGCTAACTTCATGGAGTGTCCCCTAGTCCTTCTACTATCTGAAAGAGTAAATAACCGATTCACATCTACCCGTTCTAGACCTCTCATGATTTTAAACACCTCTATCATATCCCCCCTCAGTCGTCTCTTCTCCAAGCTGAAAAGTCCTAATCTCTGCATGAGCTCACTCACTGATCGTTCCGTACGTTCTCGTCTTAATGATTAGAACGCACTGAAAAACCCACAAGATCAATACCAAGATGCACCAACGGGAATGCTAGAAGAGTACCCAATATCCTGAGAAAGCACTGATGTACCGCTGCACTCTGTATAAGGAGGACCCTAATCAGTGAAAGCACGTATTACCCCACTGGCACCTGGGCAAACGTAACACTGAAAGGTCCGACGAGGGAAGGCTTGATTTATCCCTCAGGCCCTTAGGGTTGATGTAGTTTAGATTTGCCTTACATACAGGCCGATACAGTACAGTGCGCTCCGACGGAGTGGCCTGTATCGCCCGCTCTCCCGCGACTTTTACTGTATCGGCCCGATAGTGCAGTCGGCACGGCTTACAAAGTGCGATGTAATGCAAAATAAAAATAATGCATTTCATCCCCCCCCCCCCAGCTGGTTTCCTCCGTCTCTGCCCTGTGCTTCCTGCAGTCTGTTGTCTGTGGTGGCCGGGAGGAAGGAAAGAAGCAGAAAATCTGGCCCAGCTCATGCAGAGATGGAGCTGCCCCCGTCTTGTGTCTTTGGGACAAAGCACTGTAAGCTGATCCTGCAGTGTCACAATGCTGCCCTCCTCTACCAAGCAAGGGTTCTGCCTGATCCCCCGAATAAGAGCCTTTATCCTATAGAATTTGGAGGTGTGTAAGAAATGATGCACAAGAGTACGTCTGGACAGGACCGGGCCGGAGATGTGATGTGACAGAGGGGACCCCCAATTGTCTGATGAAAACAAAGAAGGCCTCACCAAGCAATCTGAGCTGACCAGAGCCCAGCAAGGCGCTGGGCTCTGGTCTTTATTTATTTATTTTTCTTTTGTGGCATGAAAAAAGTGCCGTAGTCTGTGTGCTTCCACTTATGTCAGCCTAGAACTCTGCAGAGTGGGAGTTGGCACATTAATATTGCTTAATTAGAGCCAGTTAAACTGAGGAAAATGGAGAGAAGCGTGCCGTGCTGGGATTAGAACCCGGGAGTCCTTCCTGTTGAGCTGTATCAGACTTTAGCCTGAGCCTTTAGCTGGTGGAGACCTGGGTTCAGATCTGGCTGAGTACCGACCGCTGCTGGATATTTGCATACATCACAAAGCCAGCACAGCCTCAGCTAGCAGCCTGTGGCCACAGTCCAGGGGCAACGGAAGTGTGGACGTGAGGATCCTCAGCTAAGTTTCTCAGAGAGTTTGCACAGCCTGTACCTGGGCTGGCGCTCTCCAGTGCTGTCAGCGTCTTGTCTGTCATAAATGCTATTAGCTCATCAAATACACTGAGAAATTACTTCCAGACGCTGCTCTGTGGCTACAAGGACTTGATGATAAATGATCTTTGGATCCCATTGTTTGATTGAACTGAATGGAATAAGGTTTTATTTACTGGGAATGGGAATGTTTCCCTGGAACCGTGGATGGGAAAAACACCACAGGGCACCTTGCAAATTTTGCATTTTCAGTTAAGCCAGTACTGTTTCCTTTGCAAATAAAGTCAATCGATATCTTTATACTGTGCCTATCCACACTGTACATTTCACTGCTTCTTCCTTGGAAGAAGATATTGGATGGCATGTCAGGAAACATTAGAAGAATGAAGCTAGAAGAAGAGTATTATTAAAGCTTTAACAAGTTACTGATATAACCTCACTCTGGCTTCCAGAGGAAAAAACCCAGAATGGAGCCCTAAGTGTAAGTTATATGTTGGTAATCAGCTGGGTCATGTTCAACCAAAGAATATTGGTGATCAGTTTTGGTAAAACAGAATCAGGCCTGGATTTACCAGTAGGCACATTAGGCTTCTGCCTAGGCATCAGAAAATATGGGTGGGAGGAGAAGGTAGCAGGCCCAGCTGAACATTTGCTGCCTCCCAGCTGTGCCGAATCTCACTCAGCAGAGAATAAGAGGGGAGGGGTAAGGCTGGAAGGGAGAGAGAGCAAAGGAAAACGGCTCCTACTCCCTATTCCAGTCTGCACTGCCTTGTGCCCCCCCCCCCCCAACCCTATCCAGGGAGTAGCCCCTCTGCTCCCTGATCCAGCCCCCATCCCCATCCTTTTCATTCAGAGAGATGAGGGGAGGAGGTGGGCGACGTGGTCATCCTTGAGGAAGGCTGTGCTGAGGGATCGAGGTTAGCAGCTCCACCTCTATGTTAAGCCAGACACGGCACGCACTATTAAGGTGTGGCGAGATCTTAATAAGTGTGCCGGAACTTTCTATACGGCTTTTTCCTGTATGACCTCATTGGCGAGGAACCCTAGGATTTCTATGCTCACGGTCTCTCCGGATATTCAAGGGTGGGGAAGGGGTTAGATTGTTGGGTCAATTATTTGAGGAGCAACAATTTAGGACTCATAGACCTTTTGTCAGAGTATGAAATCCCAAATCATTCTAAATATTTATCCTAGCAGATACATAGGGACGTGGGGAAAGCACAGGATGTGCCTGAAACAGTTGAGGAATGTGAGGGTTTGGAAAGCATTGTGTGCTGTTCAAAGGGGGAGCATTTGATTACTAAATTTATTATATTTTAGTATTGGCGCTCTGATTTACCCAGTGAAGACTTCACCAGGTCTGATTTCAGCCTAGAATGAAGACTTGAAGAGAAATCTAGAGGAGCCGGAATGGAGACAAATATGGAGCATCCTGGACGATCTCCTTCTGTACAAAGATTAGAGAATTGCTGTTTAAATTGATCCACTGGATGTATTGAATCCCCCTTTTTTATGCTACGATAGTACCAGTAGCCCTTTAGGTTGGTGGGGCTGTGGTGCACGGGGTGATTATTTGCATATGTGGTGGGAGTGCCCAGTTGTAGAGGGCTTCTGGGATCAAATTCTGAGTTTCATTGGTCAAATTTATAGTCGGTTTCTCCCGAAAAAGCCTAGCATTTGCCTTTTGGATTTTTGGGAGGATAGAGGATGATTGAGGGGTTTTAGAAAATGGACTAACCAATTACTTTCATGCTGCCTGATTCACCATAGCACATATGTGGAAACTGACGCCTACAATTGAGTGTCTGTTAATACTGCAACTTTGGAAAAAATTGGCTCATTCTCTTCAAGAACAGAGTGATATCTCTGATGTAATGGTCTCCATAGTGAACAACCTGAGCTGAGTGTTAATGAATACTGAGATATTGGATTGGTATCTCTACTGATATTGGATGGTATATGTTTTGTAAATTGCCTGCATTATGTTCCCATGCCTTGTTAAATTAAAATTAAAAAAAAAAACTCCCCAAGTATACAATGCATACAAGTTTTGTTCCCAAACTGATCCTTCGCTAAAGGCCCTTTCCTGTTTTGTGTGCCTGACCATTTGGAATAAAGTTTGCACTACGATTCCCTTAGAAACCAGTGTACTAAAGGGTGTTTGTGCTTTTGCAAGTGTTGTTAACATATATTAAAATAGTTGTTAGCAGGAGCAATCTACTTTACAACATGTTAACACTTTTAACTCACTTTGATTCGCTTGCAAGACGTTTAATAATGCAAAATAGCTCATTACATTTCTTCTCAAAGAAAATAATGTGCATGAAAATATGCAAAAGTGAACCCAGACCTGTTAACACAAACAATCTTAGCTACACCTTATGAAGGTGAGGTTAAGGTTTTGCAATAATGTCTGCACTAACGCATTAACTTTAATACTACTAATTACTGCAAAACCTTATTTGCATGTAAATTAACATAAGCTGTTTGCATGTATACCTCATGCATATTCAGTGGATATCCTGAAAACCTGATTGGCTAGGTGTGTCCTGAGGACTGGGGCTGCGAACCCCTAGTCTAGACCAGTTGGAGAGCAGCATGAAAGGTAGAATGCATTCGCTGGCTGAATGGGACGATTGCTGGGGTTGTGAGTCTTGTTCTAGAACTGTGATTCAGTTCCTCAGATTCAGTCGCATCCAAGTCTCCAGTGGAGACTCTGCATGGGATGATTTAAAAATAAAAACAATAGTGAGTACATGATTGAAACTGAGAAATCCTTGGTTACAGTAACAGCAAACGAAACCCCGCATGCCTCATTTCACATCTGCTACTCTGATGGCGTAATGCTGTTTCTTTTCTTGATTACTTCGATATGCCTCCAAAATTCCCCAAATTGGATTAACAAAACAATTAAATCCCTTAGTAGAATGGGACTGCTCTTCTTGGATCTAATTACAGAACCACAATGTTCGATGTTTTGATGGGATATTATTTGCTTTTGAAATTCTCTAGCAGCGGTTCCTTTTTGGTTGCTCATTGTTGAAACACAGGATCGCAAGAGTGCTCTTTGTTGTTTGTGAGGTCTACATTTAGCCATGGAGGAGATAGTTAAGTCAGCCAGATGTACTATCTGGCTAATGGGGATATTCATTGAGGATATAAGTATATCTAGCTAACTTTAGGACAGCCCTGCTGTGCAACCGGAGTTAGCTGTATAAGTTATGTGGCTAACTCTGGCCCGCCTGGAAACGCCTTCCATATGCCCCTGCCTTATGCAGCTAAATTCTTTTCAGTTATCCATCTAAATGGCTTTTGAATATAGACCTCGTAATATTTCTTACAAAAGTCTATATTTTCTTTTTTTTTTTTTGTTCAAATCTTTATTTTAAACACAGAGCATTGAAAAATCAATATAAATAAAGAAAAAGCATAAAAAAGGAAAATCCAGGAACTCAAGATGAGACAATAACTCTATATCACTTGGATAAAGCAATAGTTGCAAAATGACAATGAAGTTTTCCATACTGCAGACTAAGAAGCAAGATGATGAAACTTGACAGCAACTGCCTTTTCATATTTGCAGCACTTATAGATTGTATTCCATCAATAGTGCTCATTGAGTATGTCACTGTTCTTCCAGAATGATAAAATTAGTTTAACAGTAACTAACAGAAAAAAATCCATTAACTTCCTGTGCAGGACTGAACAATAAGGCTGCCGCATGTAATCTCACTATGTGGTATGTGAGCGGGCAGTGTAAATGCAGAATCTGAGAGAGAATACCCCACACTTGCTGACAAAATGTCTGACTGTATAATGGGACAAGAGAACAGCATACAGGATAACGTGGCTTTAGGAGATTTACAGGACCAGCCCTGTATAACGCTCTGTGAGCAAGGAAAAAAAGATTGCGTCAAACTGGGAGATAGGGAGATACTCAGTGATGGTTATACTTTTGGTGATCAGTCAATATCGTCACCAGTACAATCAAATTCCATAAACCAAAGCTTTTGTAAGCTCGTCGGAATTGGGAATTTCATTCCTTTAACAATTTTTTTTTTTAATTTTAGATTTATATTCTGCTTTTTGCACTTTTATTTATATCCTGGAGGCAAGTGGCCTAATAGTCCAAAATCACGATACAGTGCATATAAACCGGGGAAAGCAGATAAAAATTGGAGACCCAGATGATCACGGAGTTAGAACCAAACAAAAAACAGATTTAAGAAGGGAATAGGTATTCATTAGTTCATTAATAGAAAGTAGCTTATGGTCTTTCAGTAGAAATGATATAAACCAAACACTACCGGTGCAAAGACTCACACTGTTACTGAGTCTAAGTGTTCTTGTGTCCCTGGCCCTAAGCATAGAGTATTATTTAGACACCGGCTTGCCATATTTTCAAGTTTAGGCTTTTACCCTCAAGTCTTATTTGGGAGTGAAACCAGGGAGATGCCAATTGAGTGTTTCCATCTGGGAGAAGAGGATGTCGACAACTGATCATATTCAGAAAATACATTGTGTAGAATGCAGAATGAAGTCCCCCATAAAAGACTGGAGAAGCGATATTTCCAGGAGAACTGCAAACGGAATCGGATAACTCAAACCCCATTCTATAGTCAGTCAACGCGGGCTATTTTGCAGTTGTAACGTAGCCATCCAAAAATAACCTTGCTGTAAAATATAAGCCTGATAGTTATAAAACTCAGGAAGGTTCACCCCACCATTACATTTATTCACTTTCAATTTAGAGGATGCTATTCTCGGAGGTTTATGCTGCCATAGAAAGCGAAGTAACAATCTACTTTTTTATAAAAATCAACAGAGAAGAAAATGGGGATCATAGAGATTACATAGTTTAATCTGGGAGCGAGTACCATTTTAATCGTATCAAGCTACCCCCCACCATGTAAGGTGCAGTGGAGGCCATTAGAGTAAGGACTCTCGAATCATTTCTAAAATGGATACCTTGAAATGAGTAATGGTGTAAAGTATAGTATCAAAAAATATATGCCCAAATATTTGAAAACATCTTACATTTTTTGGAATAATCAGTGATACGCATATGACTACTCTTATTTAATGGTAGCAACTCTGCTTTTTCAGGTTATTGGGTTAACTGGCATAAGACAGAGTATGTGGAGATGAGGGAAAACAGAGGAGGGAGCTATAACTCAGGATTCTTAATGAATAACAAAACATCAGCATATGCAGATAATTTGTACGTATCTTATTATACGTATCAAGCCTGATACTTCACTTGGGATACATATCCAGCACAGCTCACTACTTCAACGGCAGTGGGAATGAAGAAAAGAGGATTTATATTCAGACAACAACCAACAAGGACTGAATTGCACAGGCTGGATAAATAAGCGTGGGAGTAGCTTGCTTATTGCAGCATTTACTACCCCTAACCAATTAGCTAGATACTTCACTTAGATGCAGCTCCAGCACTGCTATCTACATCAATGGCAGGGGTGGAAGGGAAATAGAACCAAAAAGTTACTAATAAAGGCCAAGAGTATCAGATAACTATGAGAAATAAAATAAGTGTGAAAGCTTGCTGGGCAGACTGGATGGGCCATTTGGTCGTCTTCTGCCATCATTTCTATGTTTCTATGTCTATGTCTAGGCAAAACATTACCTGGAATGTTATCAAAAGAGCAAAATAGCTCTTACCTGGCCAATGGAACCCTTGTGACATCGCTGGCGGCCAATCATAACCAGAAGGTTTTATAGGGCTGCCACCTGACCCAGTTCAACCTTGACACTCTGACTCAATCTTGGGTTGACAACTGTGGCCTTGAAGGCCACCATCAGGTCTGATTTTCAGAATAAAGATAATAAATATATATATGAGAGATATGCATGCACAGACCACAAGAAGGGCAAAACCCGAACTGGCTCATCCTATCAGGGTGACCTGGATCAGGCCAATGACAGCCCTAGCTATGTTAATTAAACAGTATCTTTTAAACCAGTCCTAGAGCATCCTCTAACCCACGGATGGGCTAGTCAAGTCCTTGAAGGCCACCAGTCAATCAGGTTTTCAGGCTATCTCTAATGAATATGTATGACATAGATTTGCATGCACACTATCTCAATTGTATTTAAATATGTCTCATGCATATTCATTAGAGATAGCCTGAAAACTGGCCCTGAAGGACCAGTCTGACTTCCAGGATATCCACAATGAATATGCATGAGACAGATTTGCACAAACTCCCTCCATTATATGCAAATCTATCTCATGTGTCTTCATTGTGGATATCCTGGAAATCAGGCTAGTTAGGGGGTACACCAGGACTGGCTTGAGAGAAACTAGTTTACAGTTTTGGCAGCTCAACCATAATACACCTAACAAACACTATTTAAAAACCAAAGGAATCAGTGATTTGTACGAAGTCTAAAAATAATTGCATTACTTCAGTTAGTTATTCCATTGTTGTAATATCCATTGCCATGTCATACTGGGTACCGAACCTGCTGTGTTTGGTCAGTGGTGAATCTTCATGTCTGTAAAACCTTATTGGCAATTCAATGGCATATACTGTAGCAATTTTCAAAAGCACACGTACATGGGTAAAGAGCATTTACACCTGTAAAACCCAGTTTTAAGTGTGTAAGTATTTTTGAAAATCAGGCTCATAGAGTAACGTATCACACATATGCTCTAGTGCAACCTAGATTTGTATGCAGTGCTGTTGGCTGCAGACAATTGAAAAAAAATTGTTTGTTTTTTTCTTCCTGCCTGCGACAAGGGAACTAAGGACAACAAGCACCTTCTTGGGTTCCTGGAATTGTTGAAGCAGGAAATCCTGCTAATCTAGGATCCTGGGTCGCTGTAGGGAAAGAAGATAGTGCCAAAGGGCTGCTGGTAGTGTAATGACCTCTCTTCACTCACACGATGCCCAATGCATGGCCCCTGCCTAGCAGGAGAGTTCCACTTCACTTTGGTGGGAATCGTGTATGGTCTTGTCTGGAGCAACAAACACCAGGCACTTGATACAGCATTTGAGGAGTGAAATGACGATGATAAGGCGGGCTTTGTTCTTCAAGGAAATGCGGAGGAGCTCAGAATGCAGTGTGCATGCAAGACTGCCCCGAGCCATTCCTACTGCAGTCTTCATCTGCTGGCAGGATGGGCTCCGCTGCTGGCCTCCTCCTCTTCTCTTTGGCTGCCAACGAGAAGGGCTCTGCAAGTGGCCAGGCGTCTGGCGCTGGTAGGATTTTGCCTTCCCCCAAGATGTGGCATTCTTGGCAACTGCCTGGTTCACCCAGTGGAAGCTCCAGTCCTGTATGCATCAGGATTCAGCAATGGAAATGGACAGCCTCGGGGTCCTTATCTGCCGTCATGTTCTATGTTTCTAAGGCATAAATCATTATCTAGCTATAATATGTGTGTGTGTATGTGAATGTGGGTACAGACACGTACCTACCAAAGGGCTGAAGCGCTGTGCCATTAATTTTCCTAATATGCTGAATTTGCCACCCTATAACCCACAAGATACGCATTACAAATCTCTCAACTTCAGTCAACAACCCCAGTGGAAAAACCTGTGAGTGAGTCTACATGATTGACCGTGTTGCAATCCCCGAGGAGGCAGTGATGAAATCATAGAGTGGTTATTTCCATCCTGTCTGAGCATAGGATGTCTCTTGCCCTTTATGACTTGCCTAACCGCATCGTGAGTTCAGGCTGCGTTCCCTCCCCACTGCCCGCCCCTTTGCACGAGAACCCCTTGTATGGAAAAACTGCATCCTGGGCTTGATGCAAGTGAGGACATCTCAGGGAGGGTGGATAGAGACCCAGGGCGAGAGAAGTCCATTTTATTATCATTTCACTTCTTGATAAACAGTCACCCAGTGTCAGGGATGGAGGCGAGGACATGACACTCTTCTGTGTATTCAATCGTTGTGTCTGCAATGAAAGCACTCATTAACCCTGTTGGGCTTGCCAGTCAAATGACGGCCTTCTTCCAAGCTCCATGATTTTTTTTATTATTATTTAGTAAGAATGAATCTTCCAGGCACACTTCATATCTATTAAATATTAAAATGTCGACAATTTCAGAGCCATCGCAAGACCTAACGGACTGAGTCAGAAAAACTGACTTGGGAAATTAAAGTTCTGAGAACCGTCAATGCCATAATACCTTCAGTCTTTTGTAAAATGAGTTTTATTAAGGTGCCCTGACAGCTGAGAGATCAACCTTCAGCTGGCAAGCGGCAGAAACGTCACATAAATCCTGCATCGCAGAATTTTGTTTGTGAACAAAATCCCAAATGTCATTGCAGGAAGAGTTGTGCCAAATAAAAATCTTTTTGTGAGAGCTTCTTTTCAGAAACCCGGAGAGCTCTTGGAGCAGGAGTGAAATGCTAAAGCCTCCCCAGGCCTCCTTCCTCCTCATCACAAATGCAGTAAAATGTCGCTGGCTCCGAAGGGGCACAGAAGATGCTGTGCTGCGACAACCCAAGCAGCCTGTCGTTCGGCCAAGTTTGCTGGGGGGGAGGGGGTCCGTCCTCCCGGATATCTGGGATGGAGCGGGAGGCCGTGGAGATGAATGCAAGTTGCTTTCTGGAAGAGTTGAACGCTGTCTTCCCAAGAACAGCTGCACTGAGCTGTAATGGATTCCCTGTCAAACTGAACTATAAAGTTTTTATTGCAGAGTGGTGCACTGTGTTTCCATGGGCCCTGAGGGAGGGAGAGTGTTTTGACAGCTGTCAAGATGAATGAAGCAGGTCTAAATTAATAATAATTACAAAAGCAGTCATTTTTGGTTATAAAACTTATCCTTTGCATTTCAAATTACTAGTACTGGTGGATTTAGAGAAAAAAAAAATGAATAGCGTTAATACAACAATCTTACTTGAGGGTCAATAAATCTTGTAAAACTAGACAGCATGTTTGTGCCCTGCCCATGTGGAGGTAACTACCCAGCACTTAAACCTGGGACGCGCCTCTTTATGTGGTAATGTGTACCTGTGGTCTCAGGCGGTCTGAAAAGGATTTGGGGACATTTGGGATGTGGGAGCAACGCTGAGTCATTCTGCAGGTCAGGACTTTCAAGAGGCTGCGAAGAGAGGCTTCCCAAGGCCAGAAATTGTAACTACAGAAAAAAATCAAAAAAACAAACCGAAACAGAAAAAAAAGAAACCCAACCCTTTCTCATGTGCTGATGGCCCAGTCTAGGTTACGGCTGCTACGACATCAGAATAACATACGGCCGCAGCTTCCACTGGCCCTGCAAGCCATCACTATTACTTTCTTTAATGGAGGCTCAAGCCTCCTGCTTTGTCAGTGCTCTGGGATCATCATGTCCCCAGGGGGATTAGCCAGAAGCTGCTTTTCAGTCCCGGCCAACAATCCAGGAAGGACCTGTCCTCAGCTCATGGCTCCATTCTGTGCTTGACTTTAGCCAGAAAATCCGAGGAGCGCTGACATGAACCACTTCTCCAGCTTGGAGTCAGTTAAAGGAAGTTGCAGTGGAGCTTTCTAGCTGCTGTATGGGATCTGGAAAACATCTGGGAGCTTTGGGAAAGCCACTGCTTATCCCTGAGCGTCAGCCACAAGGAATGGCTTTACTCTTTGGGGGTCTGCTGGGTTCTTGTGCCCTGGATTGGCCACTGGACCCAATGGACATTTGATCTGACGCCACACAGCATCCCTTACGTTCTTACACTTTAGAAATGTCTTTTTAATTTCTTGTCTTGCACCCAATAGAATAAGTGAGTAATAGAACTAAACAGAGCCGGACCAGTCAATGCCAGTAACGCACCAAAACATTCAAGAACCAAAGCGAAGGAAGAAGAGAGTACGGATTACTATCAGTTAGCCGATGGCTACCTCACCCCATCAGAGAACAGAAGTCCCCACGCTTTCCCCGAATTAGAGGGTACGCAGGAGCTTCCCTCTTTAGTGAATGCGAAGGCTTGTCAATGCCTGTCCCCCAAAATGGTTGCGCCTGCCAGTGCCCGATAGACGTTTTGGCAATTGTAGGTTTTCATCGCTTTTGGAGACTTCACAAACCCCCTTCTTCAGATGCAGCTCAGGCATGAGATTTCTTTCCTTGCCCCTTTAAAGGTAGCGCCAGATAAAAGAAATGCAACACTACAGCCGGGCAGAGAACTGGAGAGGGCGATTTTTAAAAGAAACGCTTACAGTTGCCGTGCCAGAATGGGCCACCCAAGCAAGCATGTAAATGGCTTCCTTACTTCCTGAGAGGTCTTTGTTGAGAAACCCATTTAGAGACAGGGAGAAGTATCACAAACCCTGAGCCACTATTTCATTTAATGTTCTTCACTTTTCTCTGGGGACTCTGCTGTAAAATTATGAATAAGGCTTAGGAGTGCAAGAGGGGGAGTCAGTTTATAGAGAGTTGGAAAAGCTGCAACGATCAGAATATTGGGCCTATTTTACTAAATGCACGTTAAGCCAGGAGATATCAGGCCAAAGGGTTTTTGTTGCCACATCACATTCAGGTGCACAGTTAGCTTGCTAATGAGTTGTCAAAAGTTACTGAACAGTCGCTGCTTCTTACAATTCAGCAACTTCCTAATGAGCAACAGCACTTTCTTTTGGCCCAGCAGTTTCCACTTAATCCTTGTGGGTTTCCAGCTCAGTCAGAACCGGCCTCTTGGGAGGAGGAGTTTGATGAGGTCACCGATCCTGAACCTTCTCTCCCATCTCCAGGCAGCCTATTATTTGATACATCTTAGCACTCAGAGGAGTTATAGCATTCGTAGACGCCCCAGAGCGTGGCCAAGGTTGCAGGGATGGCTGCAGAGAAGAAAATCACAGATTTGAAGCAGTTTTCCTTTTCGAAGGCTGGGGTAGACTTTTGCGGTGAGACTGGCGATTCAAGGGCCTACCAGCTCAGACGAGCCTGCTAATGCGCCGCAATCACAACATGAGAACGACTTACCCGCGTGCTCCAAATTCCACGAGTGGCTCTGTGATCTAAGGAAAGACATTAAAAATAATAAAACTGAAATGGTCACCATGACGGCAGACCTGCGGGAGGAGTTGCTGGATATCAGTTGCTGCGTTGATGAACGTGGCTGAAGCCTGGAAGCTCGACCCGCTCAAGCTGGATGACTTGCAAAAAAATACTCTGCACTACATGAACACATCGGTTCATGTAGTGAACCGGTTCGCACATCGGTTCACATCGGTTCGCACATCGCATCGGTTCTTTGTGAACCGATGCGATGTGCGAACAGCTATCGGTATATAAGAGACTTTAAATAAATAAATAAATAAATAAATAAATAAATAAGAAAATGTAGCCCTCCCTGATAAACTGGAGGACATTGAGAACCGGTCCAGGCACTGTAACCTTGTTTTCGGGGTATTGCGGAGAAACCAGAATATAGTTACTGCAAGGCAACGATATTAAAATTCTGTGTCTTTCTACAAGATTCAGAGGAGGCTTTTACTTGCCTTTCATATATCTCTATCGAGAGAGTCCATCGAGCTTTGGGCCTGCAAAATGGAGATAACCCGAGGGATATAATAGTATGCTTTCACCCAAATATGATGAAAGATCAGCTCTTCAATATTAGAAAAGAGAGAAAATCCTGGGCTTGGAACTCGAATCAAGTATCAGTTTATGAAGATCTTTCATCTGCCACTCTGCGCAAGCGATTCAAGATGTGGAAGATCACAACACTGCTTCGTATAGAAAATCACTGATTCAGATGGCTTTACCCTTCTGGTTTGGCATTCACCGTGAAGGGGGCCCCTCATAAAGCTAAATCAGTGGGAGAGGCAGATCTGGGCTTTGCTGTCCCTTCCTCTCATTCGACATCTTCTTCGGTGGTGGCAAATAGAGAAGATCGACCAAAATGGCAGCAGGTGGAGAAGGGAGGTTGTCAACTGCAATGCCATTCTGGAGGAACTGCATTCACACAGGACTCGATGACCTGAGCTTATTATTTTACTTTTCCTTCTGGCACATGCTTAGGTTTTACTACTATGTCCCGGACTGCCTTACTTTTGTGGTTATGAGTGTTTTAGTGCTTAAATCCTTTTAATGTCTATAAGATGACTTTGCTTATGGGGGGGTCAGGGCCCCTTGGTTTCATCCCCGCTATTTACCTGCTCAGGGTATGAGCAAATCACATTATGGGGGTAGGGAAGGGTGTGGGGGGAGGGATTGTGAAAGGGGTAGCATTTATGAAAGTAACTCTGGGGTATAATGCTAAGGAAGGTTATGTAACAGTGAATGTGATAACTAGGCTCAGAGTGCACTCAGACTGGGCTCCCTCTAACCCTTATTCTGGGAATATTGTTGGAGGTAGTTAGAATCCGATAGTTTTCACCAGTATTCTACACAATATGATCACATAATGGCTCAGTTTAAAATATGTTCCTTGAACGTGAAAGGCTTAAACAATCATAGGAAGCGGAAACTATTATATGCGGACTTAGCATATCGGAAGGTTTCCATAGCTTTTGTTCAAGAGATGCACTTGAAGAAAAGGCATGACTTTCCCTGCATATCTGCACAGATTTTTTTGTGGCAGCCTGTAAGGGAAATAAATATGCAGGGGTAGGCATCGGGGCGGATTCCCGCTGACGACCGGCCCGGGGATTTGCCGCCCAGACCGGCCCAGGGGATTCGCCGCCCAGACCGGCCCAGGAGATACCACTTGGTCTGCCGAGCATGGCTCTGTCACAGCCGCGCTCGGCAGACCACGTGACTAGAGCGACCGGCCCACCAGGGGATGCCTGATCCCCCGATAGGGCAATCTGCCCCTGCTAGGCATACTATTCTCGCAGTTTAAGAAGAGCTATGGAGAGCTTATTTGAGCAATTATATCATTGCCTTGCCCAAATTTATATAATCATCTTGATAAAAAATGTGCACAGGACCAATGATTATATAAATATGGGCAAGGCAATGATATAATTGCTCAGATAAGCTCAGCGATGTTTCTGCCCAGGATATGATGGTCCTTTCAATACTGAGAAATGAATTTAAGAATATTGATGAGTCTGCATAGATTTTTATCTAAATGAGCCATTGTTGACAAGTTGAGTTATAATTTATTCATTTTAAGAGAATGGGGTGGAACTGTGCTGTGTGTATTATTTATCAGACACTGCCGTTGGTTTACATATGACACAACTCTGTCCCGCAGCAGATACCGTACATCTTGATCCCTCATAGGGCAGGAGGAACGTGAAAGGAGGGGAATGGGAGTGAAGGGACTGGGGAGAGTGAGAGCTGTGGAAAGGGAGAATGGCACATCTGAATCAACCCCGATACGAAATTAAAGGCCGCTAAATGAAGCCTGGGAGAAGCTGGGTGTAGATATAGGAAATACAGTCCATACCCATTGCTCCGAACCCATGATTTATTTCTGACCTGTACAATTGTACAGTGAGTGGCAGCTCTCTTGCGCGTGTATGACCTCCACGTGTACATTACAATCAGCACATCACGGTCATCTTGAAGTCCCTTCGCCACATGGTGCCTATCTTTCTGAACCTTCAGGGAGGACACTCTCAGCAGCGAGCCCCACCACTCCCGAGAAGCTTGGGCGCCATTACTCGCACTCAGACTTTCCGGAAGCAGCTGAAGGTGCACCTCAGATCGCTGACTTTTCTTAACAGGTATCTGGCTAGTGTTTTATTGTGAGTGCGTTTGTGTTTGTTTTGGATGGATAAGGCAAGTTCTAAAGTATTTTAAATAAATAAATTAAATAAGTACGTCATTTAACCATTCAGTACTTTTGCTGGGATCGCTATGGAGGGTCCTATAGAAGTTTGGTATTTTGGATTCCAAAACCTGCTGGGATCTCTCGTCCTGCTTTCCCAGTTGAGCAAAGAGGGCTACACTCCCTAGAAAGCCTTGGGATGTGACTCAGCCCTTGCACATTTTCAGGATCTCAGAATGTGGTAACATCTCCATGCCTTGTAATTTCCTTCCTTTGACTAATCCATGAGTTCCCATGAAGTGACTGTCCTAGTTACCAATTAGTCAAATATTGAAGTGCTAGAGGGTACACGTGAATTAGTGAAAGTCTGAGTGAACTGATGGAGATATTGGTGGAATAGTAATTTCAAGTACATGCATGACTAAATATTTTCAGAACACTGTACGCACATACATTAAAATATACCTGCCTCCGCATTTAATTCTGTATTATTATGTGCATATTGTCATAATTATTTTGTGCATAAATTATACATGCTTATTTTTTTAAAAATGTGTTTCTGTATTACAAATATAAGTGCATACTACAACATACGCATGTAGTTTCAGGGCAGAAACAAGTGGGTTTTTTTTATGAACTATGTGCTCCTGACACACAATTTAAAGAATACTAGCATAAATTTCTGTGCATCCACTTACATGTGCAAATAGTGTATCATGGAAAATTTTGAATGATGCACTTACAATGAGTACACCTGTTACAAAGTTTTTTGGGTGATCCATACTTTTTTTGTGTGATTATTATCCCCTTGTAGATATATTGGGTTTATTCATTTAGGGCTACTGATTTAAATCTGAGAGTCATGAGTGTGCCAAGGCTGCATACTATCACTTCTGCTTTTATTAACTACATTGATGATAATTGTAAAAAAGCAAACATCTTGGAGGATGATACCATCAATTAATTATTTTTTGAAGGTGACCTAACTTTGCTAGCAGAAAAAGAAAACCAATACCCACCTGAGAAAGTTAAACGTAAAGACTACAATATGAGAATTAGCATTGAAAAAAATAGATGCAATGGTAATAGGAAGGAAAACGAAAGAGTTGCATGCAGTGATACATACATAATATATAAGTTAAACAGATGGCTTAAAGTATCGAGGGATGACCATAACAGAAGATGGTAGGCTGGAGGAATCAACACAAGATGTGCACAAGCAAATCTAGTATTAGGATGTTTATCATTCATTCTTCAAAATAAACATATCTGTAAGTGCAAAAGCCAATCTCATCAAGGCTATCTTAATACTAGCATTAAGTTATCAGTGTCAAACATGGACTTTAACAGCAGCTCATGAACAGGAAATTAACAGCAGTAGAAATGGGATGTCTGAGGCTGGCATTAGCAGTGACACACAGAGAGAATCAGAAATGAAAAGATTTAGCACAGGTTAGATTTGCAATCCATCCTACAATATATTAGACATAGATGGTAACTTTGAAGCAGCTGCACTGGCACACATGCACATGTACATGTTTGAAGCTAGCTAGAGATTGCACTGTACAAATCAACTCCTCTTGTTGCTACCTTTCATTCATTCAAATGATATAAATTAATCAGTCATACCAACTCAGCACATAGTTAAAGTTCTGGAATTCATTGCCAGAGGATGTGGTTACGGAAGTTAGTGTAACTGGGTTTAAAAAAAGGTTTGGATAAGTTTCTAGAGGAAAAATCCAATAACTGCTATTAATTAATAAGCAAAAGTAGTCTGAGATTTATTTAATTTTTGGGTACTTGCCAGGTACTTGTGACTTGGATTGGCCACTGTTGGAAGCAGGATGCTGGGCTTGATGGACCCTTGGTCTGACTCAGTATGGCAATTCTTATGTTCTTATGTTCTTATGCCAAGCCAGCATATAACAGAGATTTTTTTTCCAAACAAGTTAGCTAAGGAGCATCTCGGTTATTATTAAATAGCAAGCAACACGGGAGGCTCCAGTAGCACTAGTCACTGGCTCTCCTCTTCTGGACTATTTAGTCTTTGTGTTTCCCTGGTCATTTGCATACTGGTAGTCTATCCTTCAGGATGTGATCCATAACCTTGCCTTGTGTTTAAGTTCACTGTAACCTAGTTGTGTCTTCCACTTTATCATGTCCCAAAACATTCTTTCTGAATTGTTCTGAAGCCTGATGCATTCCGGGAAAATAGAATACAACCTGTAATATTTGAATATGCCTTGGATGCAGCCTACTGACTCTGGAAGAAGAGCTAAAGCCTTGACATGGACAGAAATTCACACTTTTATGCTGCTGTCCCAACTGGTCAAAGGTCAGATAAAGGGTTCGCAAGAGGGAAATAACCACTGGAAACACTTATCATGAAAACATTAAGTATTATATCATAGTTTTTTCAGTAAAATATGATCCTAACCATCTTTGCAATCCGTGTATCAAGTGTGCATGATAGACATGAACACTTGGGTGCTCGCTGCATGACAAGAACAAGAGGAGATACCCTGGGGACATGAGTTCTTGCCCCAGAAGTTACACTGATTGTTCGGGGGGAAGACTAGCAGAAACCGTGAAACTATTCCATGTCTATTCCTAAATTTCTACATCTAGCACTGCAAAAAAAAAAGTAGCTGCTTTTGAAAGTGAAATTGGGAAAAAGATGTGGGCAGCTAGCCATGTGTTTTATCCTCCTAGGACCCATCTGTAGCTAAGAACCCTTTCTAATTCCCGGCTGGCTAAATCTGTGCAGTCAGAGATATTGTAGGTTAATTATAACAAAACAAAACAGGAAAAGGGCAGTGGCATCAGTTTGCAAAGTTAATTGATTAGGGAGTATATTTTTTTTTCTTGCAATCAATTTTGAAGAGGTACGTTAACATCATCTTTTTTGTGTTTTTTCAATCATGTGATTCATGCAATTTTTCCCCCATGGAAGGGTGTCCCTCTTTTTTGATCAATCAGCCTTTTTTGAGCCCAGTAATTGTTTTCCATTCCTTGGGGTTTCCAGCTCAGTCAGAACCAGGACTGAACCTGGGGCCAGGAGCCTTTGTTCACAACCGTCTTGGATTTTTTTTTTTTCCCTCCCAACTTCTCCAGCTGGGAGCCATACATCAAGGCTCCTTCCAGACCCCTGCAATCGTGAGCCCTAACTCTGGCCACTAGGCTGGCTGTGCCCAGCACTGCTGATGAACCAGTGGGCAGGCCCTCACATGATTGTAAATGCCGTGCTGGACTCGCTTCGGCTGTCTGAAATTCTGAATAAGAACCTTTACAGTCAGCTGACAGCTAAGGACATTGTTCTGCCATGTGCAAGTGGATGATTAGAATTGGGAGAGTTCGTGCACTAACCGAGGATTTTCAGTGTTTGAAATAATCCCTTGCACATAAAAAAAAGAGACGCGGGAGCAAAAGGGAGGGCTGAGAGAGAGAGAGAGAGAGAGAGCCGTGACAAAATATAGAAGAATGAGGAGGAGGAGAGGGCAGACAGGCGTCTACAAGCTGAGAGCTGTATAATGTGAGAGAAGGTGTAGAGGGGTTACCATGAGAAGCCAGGCTTCAAACCTGCTGCAGCTCCTTGCGTAAGTTGCTTCACCCTCTGTTGCCTCAGTGACCTACTTAGATTGCAAACTCTTTGGGGACTCATTGTGCCTGAATACTTTTCAGCGTGGTACAATGCTGCATACGTCCAGTAGCGCTATAAAAATGATAAATATTATCATTACAAACAAGGGAGGAGGCGGGAAAGGACAGCGTCATGGAAGCAGATTCTGTGTGGTTTTTTGTAAGCATCAGATTGGAGAAAAGGAACCATGAGTTTGTGAGAGGCCTATACGTGCCGCACTAGTTTTAAATCCAGGTTGGGAATATCAAGAGTCTACAGGATTCCCCCAAAGGTTAGACTCTAAAGAACAAAATGCTGTGGTTAATGACAGAGCCCAAATTTCCAACTTAATAAATCTTGTCCATTGGAAACAAATAATAAACACACAGGCTGATGAATTATGATGTGGAAAAAAAAAAGTTTCAGTCTAGCTAGACTTTGTGGCAAGTATACCCTTAGCTGACTTTATTTAGGATGAATCTTCGTACCATCTGCCACTGATAGGGGGCGTGGCTTGCTGCAAAGCTGCTCATGGGCGTGGCTTGAGTGCCAGAGGGTCCCAGATGTCACTCCCCAACTGTGATCCTCATGCTGTGTTGCGTACGTTGTCTCTGGAGCAGTCAGAAACCTATCTATACTCTTTAAATAACAAAAAGCGTGTTTCTCCACTACACTAACCGCGTTTATCTTCCAGAGTGCACTAGGAGTGTTCCCTCAGTGTTTATTCATGAAAACTAACAGGAACTTGGCTAGATGATCGTAGAAAACAAAAGATAATTAAATATCCTTATTCTAGCTAGCACAGAGGAATTACATTCAGATGCTCACTCCTGTATGGTGAGGATTATTTTCACACTTTCTTTCTCTCTCCTCAATACACCGAGTAAAGGTTCAGGTGCTCATGAATAGGTAGTCACCATCAGTGGCTGTATATTTACATACGTAATCTGAAGAGGTGCCACCAAGCAGTGATGGAGCTGCATGCACCAAGGTGCATGCAGCTCCATCACTGCTCTCTACATTAATGGTGGGGGTGGAAGGGGAATAGAACAAGGAGCTAAGAGTAACAGATAAGAATGAGAGAAAAAATGTGTGAGGCTTGCTGGGCAGACTGGATGGGCCATTCGGTCTTCTTCTGCCGTCATTTCTATGTTTCTATGTTTCTATATTTTCATATTCAGGATGTTATAAGTATTAAAACGTACAATAACAAAGTCTTGGACAGGAAATACTTATAAATCAAAAACCAAAACCTTCCCTAAATCATTGAACTTGGAGTGTCTATTTCTTAAAACAAAAAATATGTTTAAATGGAGAAGGCATGACCATCATATCTACAGGCTTAAGTGGAACATACAAAGAGATCTATTAGACAACGATTAAATGAACACCGTAGTTGTGTGGCAACTCCAAAAACATCGGCCCCAGTGGTGCAACATTGTATGGATAATATTTTTTCAGTCAAATACAATGGTTGGTTATTGATTTTGTTCCAGCACCAAACCGAGGAGGTGATCACTTGGCAATTCTTAATCAATGTGAGCAATATTGGATCTATGTTTTGAGAACAATATACCCCTTGGGTTTGAATTAGGAAATAGACTGGTATTCATTGATTTAAACATATTTATTTTTCTATACCGATGTTCATCGAACATACCACACCGGTTTACAGTGTAACAGAGGTGAATATCAACCGGCGTCTTCCTAATGAGTTGAATGCTATTTGAAAAAATTCTTTGGATAGTGTTTGACCAACCAGAGAGAAGAAAGAGACCGTTCCCTGAGGTAGGAAGCATGGTAACTTCTGAAATGTGGACTACATTGGTTTTTGGTCTTCTCCCTTTTGGAAATTCATTGGGACATCCAGTTGAGCGCTCACCATAGATATTTAAGATAAATGGTTTTCACTAATTTTCACTATAATTTCACTAAATGCAAAAATAAGATAGGAAGGAGGCATAGACTGATGATTAAATTGATATTAAGGCATTTAAAAGACGTTGCAGTAAATATTGCAGCATTAAGCCTGTAGATATGATGTCATGCCTTCCCCATTTAAACATATTTTTTGTTTTAAGAAATAGACACTCCAAGTTCATTGATTTAGGGAAGTTTTGGTTTTTGATTTATAAGTATTAAAGCACTATTATTTGTACTTCTGTGTACTCACCCTGGTGCAGAGTAAAGGCTCAGACTGTTTTCAGCTCAGATAAATAACAAAATGGTTCCTCTCACTGTAGAAGCGGCTCTGCTGGTTGTCACCCCTTTCTTTTCTTTTTACTTTCTCAGTAGGTTCCCTTATAAGCTCTGCTATAAGCAAAATGATAAATCTAGGGGTAAAGTCACGGAAATCAAATCTAACTTCTCTTTTGTCTGCAGTTTTTCGGTGGGGGATCTGGGACAGGAGGTGGTTTGGTAGAACTGCTGGAAATCTGAATGAAGCAGTGCTTGGAAATCCGTGCACAATTATTTTCATAAGCAAGATATGCACAAGCATCAGCCATCTTTATCAAATACTTGCCTCCATCCATAAACTGAGGATTTTACATGCTCATGCTACAATTATTCTTTGCATGAAATATATGCATGTACTTTTATAAAATAGGTATAAAAACTATGGCGATCTCTACATAAAAAAATGTGTATGTACTGAAGCATGTGCGTGTATTATGGGGGCTGAGATACATGGTATTTTATTAAATGTGCAGTTCTGCTGCACAGTTTATAAAATACAGGCATAACAGGTTCACCTACTTAAGTGTGATATGCACAATAGTGAAAATGTCCAAGTTTATGACCAGGTTAATGTTGGCATACACAGATTTCTAATTAACACAAACTAGGACAATATGGAGATAAATTTCAAAATCCCCATGGACTTTCCCTTTGCAAATGCAGGTTTGCAGGGAATGAGGGCGTTTTACTCCTGCTCATGCTGCACCTGCTTCGAAGCAGGAATATTCCAAAAATGAAATCTCCCCCGAGGGTAAACGTATGTGCACTACGAAACCTGCAGTAGTTGGGGGGGAGGGGGAAGGCAATTTTGAAAAGCCAGTTTTACACAGGTGAAAATGTGTTTATCTGTGTAAGTCTTTTGAAAATTGCCCCCATGTGACAGAAACATGCAGCACCGTGTTGTAACATTGTAATACAGACTTGTCACTCAGCACTGGGAGTGGAAACTGGTTATTGATGCTTTCAGCAAGCATGCTTAGAAAGCTCTGGTCCCACAGTGGATACTGGCAGACGAGCCTAGAGAGCATTTCCTTTATCAGTGGCTCCATCAACCAGATGTGCGCAGAGATCTCAGTTCTGTGGGCTGGGCGGAGAGCTATTCCTGCTATGTGCTTGATTGGTTTATAGCATTTCAGCACTTGGAACCTCATTCGTTCTACATTGCAGAGTGACTGGAATGTTTGCCTGCAAACAAAGAGGTGACATTGTGTTCTGAAGATGCCAGCACCGGAAAAATGTGGCTCTTTCCTTTCCAACCCCCATCTGCAGATCCAGGCACTAGATGAAGCTGTCACCAAAGAATGCAGAACAGGAAGAAAGTCACTGAGGCAAAGCATGTTCCTGCCTCTGAGTAGCGAGTCCTCCTGTGGCACAGATTATGCTGCTTTATAGGGCCAGAAGCATACACAGGGTTCCATTTCACTCAATTCAGGATTTATCAAAATGTGCATTAAAAAAAAGATGCATTTGCCACTAGGCCATTGGCTTAGTGCCAGTGTAGTGCAGTGCCACATAGGGCTCCTGGGTTCAGTGACCAGGCTGGCCAGGGACGGGGATACAATCACAGCCCCTTGTCTTAGCCATCACACAATGGCAACACCTAGTGACCAGACTTGGGGGGGGCTTGTGGTCCAGGTTCTGGAGGGAGCCACGGCATGTCACTGCAATGTCTGGGCTGAATAGAAGGAGGAAGGATGTTAAAAACAAAAAAGTGCCACATTTGCCACTGCTACTATTTAGTGGAGTCGGGAACTAGATGAGGAGGAGGAGGGCACAGATAGAAGCCACTTGTTGGAATAACTGAATAGAGAGAAGAGATAACAGGATGAAGTCTCGTGACCCATTTCCCCCGTCGAGAGCAGAACCAATGAGCTGTGCAAAACTAAGACAGAGATGTTATCTGACGATATCGGACGGTTCTCTCCTGAGCTGATATTATAATGCGGCTCATTGAAATAATTGTTTGACAGTGACTGGGTCTGTCGCACCACTGGAAGGATTACCCAGAGATGAAATCATTCATGAGTTTTGGGGACCTCACGGGGCCTGTCTTCACATGGAAGGCTCTGCTATCGTCTGAAAGAAGACTTCCTGAGCATCCGTTCCATTTTCTCTGTACAGGAACTGTGAAAAGTGATGGTATTTTAGCTATTCAGCTGAGTCAACAAAAGCTGGAGACTATACAGCCTGGCCACATAGGCAGCCCTCTGCCTCATTTTCACAGCCATGTTTATGACTGCCAGGCTTTCCTCTTCATTCTGCACCACTGGGGCCTGGTGTGGATCAGGAAAGCTGGACATTCCCCCAGCTCCCTCATTTCTGCTGCTGTCTTTAAGTTTTATTTTTGCCTACTAAACCAGATGAAGCAAATTCCCCGTAATTACGGTGCTCTGATGTGACCCTTATGGGGCATGTGCTCGATTCCATGGTCCCCTGCCAAGGCTACTATTGTGCATCCCCTGCCAAAGCTTGGGAGGACCCTGGCTCTCAGCCCACTGTTTTCTTTGGCTGGACTCAGTGGATTCTCAGCCTGGCAAGAAAGCTCTGTTTTAAAAGTACTGGCAAGCCTCATTGCGGGTTTGTCACACCATTACTTGTGATTTAGGTGTAACACTGTGCTCTTTTGTTTCACTCTGTTTGTACATCATTTGCAAGTTTGCATTAGTTAAGAAACCTCGGTCTCCTAAGAGTGGAGCTTTTGCTGTGGACTTTCCCTGGAAGCCGAAAGCCATGGCCCATGATGCATGGGATTGAGTTAAACTGCCCAACAACAGAGGGGTTCAGTGCTTCTGAACAAGAGGCTTTTTTGCACTTAGCAATGGTGCGTTGGTGATAAAAGCGCACATTCGGGTGTGTTGGTAAACTGAAAGCATCATTCAGCTTTGTGCTGGTTGCCTCTGATAAACAGATGTGTAATCAACTCATTTCGTTTTGGAGTCTGTAATCTGTCTTACGCTGCTTGGATAGTATTTGCAGTAGCAATTCATTGGTCTCATAAAAAAAGGGAAAAAAAAAAGCATCAATTAAAACTAAATACAGTCGTTTGTTGTTTTTTTCCTTTCAGTTGTACTGTATGATCCCCTCATTGGTAGAATCTGTTCATCGATCCCAGTAATATCTGAGGCATAGACTTATTGCAGTTATTTGGTGTGGAAATTATCAATACAATGGCAAAGAGAAAAAGTATAAAGTCTTCTATCTAGAGCCACATTCGCTGTGTGACCTTGAGTAGTTCATTTAATGACCTTGTGATTACACTTAGATCGGAAACAGACCTAGAAAAATAATTATTATTAACTTCATTTAATACCTCACCTGTGCTTTTGCTAGAGATTCTCTGCTCTTCCCATTATAATTCCAAAGGTAGCTCCATAGATTTGGGACAAAATTGGTGGCATTCTCACAGCAAGTACTATTAATTGTATCGCACGCTCAGGCAAGATACTGTCATAAAGCTTTATATACAATTATACAGGAGCCTTGGGTGTTTCCAAGCCCAATCCTCCTCAGAGCAGCTCCTGAGAGAGATCGTGAGCTCAATACCCAAGGCGGTAAAGATGCCCGCTTTTCACTTTCAGGTGGATCTTAGGAATGTTTTCTTATCCAATGTCCATTCCTTCTCTACTGAAATCTTTCTGTTTGTTATTCAAAAAGATACATTTTTAAGATTGCCCAGATCCCTGTTGCACATTTGTTACCAAAATGTCTACTCTGCTGATCCAAAATAGTTTGTTTTAGGTGGGGTACAAAAAACGTGTAAAATACAATCGTATTAGAATGTCATACAAACATTGACCCCATAATATACACAAACACTTTAACTATTAAGGCAAGGAATGCAAGCTCCGATGGACATGTCAAAGATGACCAATAACGCTCAGAGAGCCCTGCTTTGTCTAGTGAAGCTTTCATACGGCCTTCGGTTTCTCCTACCACTTGTATCGTTAGTGCTCAGTCCATCCGCTCCTCTCTTTCTGCTGCACAGGATTGCCCTTCATGTTTGTCTCACTGGGTCATACAGGACCTGCCGCCTCGCCCCTCCTGATTACTTTCTCTGGCCCGCCTAAGAGCTTGGCTTCGTAATTAATCCTTTAGACTCTAAGTTAGGATTCGGATAAAAAGTGCAAAGTGCAACCTGATCAGATTGCTTGCACAGCTTTTAAGTAGCACACTTCCGGTTTTTTTGCCAAATTCTGGAATGAAAATAATTCAACAGAAACCTTTTCCAAGAAGCAAACTCCGCTCTGTGGGTTTTGCCTGAAAGTACTAAGTTTAAGAATAGGAGAAAGAGGGCTGCTGCATTTTGCACAAACTTCTGCTTGCAGTTTTGTCTAGGGAGGGTTTTTCCTTTGCTGAAGCTGCAAGGAATGAGCAGCGGAGCTTAAAAGATGCGCTGGCTCCCAATTGCTTCAACTGATTTGCAGCATTCTGTTCTCTTTCCCTCACACTTAAATCTGACCCTTACTGATTTATTTCTCTGGCAAACTCTTCCTGCAGTTTCCTGCTGCTCCTGTCTTCTGGTGCAGTTGGACCCAGGGTTGGGGTCTGACACCAGGATCCTGCAGGTGCACCTTTCCCAGCTTTCTTTCCCTGTCTTTATCCCCTCTCGGTGACAGCCCTCAGCCAGCCTCTGTGCACCAGGACTCCAATCATGGGCCTCACATGTGCCACTAGGTGTCGCCCTCCCCCAGTGGCAGTGAGTGCTGCCTCTGCAGCATCTCCAGCGCCAGCTGGCCCAGAGCATAAAACCCGCCCCTGGGCTGGCCCATGAAATCCCTCTGTATAGTTAGTTCTTACTGTCCAGTTTTCTCAGGTCTTTGGAAGGTACAAGGTATTTTGATCATAGGTATAAAATGCAAGTAACCCAGAATATTCTCCTTTGTTCTTTAACCAAGTTACTTGAGAGAAGTGCACTTTTTTTTTCTTTTTTACACGAATTCACTAGCAACTGATGAAAGGTTGCTTTTAACTGAACTAAGAACTAAAGTTCCTCTTGTGATCATCACAAATCCTGCCCCCTAACATACGTACACTTACATATACACTGCCTCGCCACAGAACAGGTCTGGCACGGGCAGCGGCATTGCTAGATTCTCCCCCCCCCCCACACATGTACAATCTAGTACTGCTGCACCCCATGCTTTTGCAGTAACTCTAGCCTGGCTGGGACCTTTCACTGCACTTCCTGACAATGTATGCAGGTACATACGTATAACTTCGGCTGCAGTACCCAATGCACTTTTAGAGAAATCTTAGTCTCTTGTTTTTCTTGCCTAGTTTAGTGCACTTGGTCATTCTGCCTTCTTATCCCTCATCCTTTGGCTTTCTAATGTGGAAAACCTTTCTGGACCTCAGCATGATGTGCTTTAGGATTCTCACTAGAAACCGAGCAGTTAATTTAGTCTCTGAGTCATGCAGCAATGTTCATAAAACACCTTTCGTCTGTGCTCCCAAAATGTTTTTCTTCCAGTTGTCCAGTAAGACAATCATGTGTCTCTGTCATTATGGGACTGTTGGCAGTGCCTCAGGAGCATGTCAGCAGCCTCATGGGCAGGGAGTGGGGTGCGTGCTGTTAAAAATGTTCAAAAGGGGAAAACAGTGTATTTCCATATAAGGGGTGCATGGGCACTGTTTATGCACAGGGAGCATTATTCAAGAGTCTGCAGCGTCAGCGGAGACGGGATGTTCCCAGCAAGAATTTGGCATTAGGCAGGAAGGAATAGTCTGGCAAGGAGGTGGCAGTCATTTGGGGTTTGTCAAATAGCTAATGATTAGGTTTTCTTGTTTTCCTGTTTGTGTTTGTCCGTATTTTTCCACCTTCTCGCTCCAGCAGCAGCAGCAGCAGCACCACCATGGAGGTTTTACCCAGGGACCTGTGCTGGAAACCTGCAGACATTCGGCACTTTAGTCCAGCTATAGAACCTACTTCAACGAGCAATTCTTTTAAACTGTTGGCCACATGACTTGCAGCTGAATCAGTTTTCCCCCTTTTCTACAATGATCTTAGTTTGAGCTTCTGGCACCTGGACACTGGGCCTGTCACCTGCAGTGCTAACCTATCCATAGTTGGGTATCATTCACTATTTTAAAGAGCTGGGCCTAGAAGCAGCTCCTGGGGTCCTCCATCGAGTCCTTCTCCTGGATGAAGCTCTTCCCTCAGACAGTGAGAGTTTGCTAAATGACAGTTCCTGATCACTGGGCCTGGAGGGTGCATGGAATGGCCTCCCGGTGCTGATCTAAAGACACGAACGTGAGCAGAATTCAAGAAGGCCTGGAATAGTCACTAAAGTTCCTTGGCCAAGAGAAGGAACCTCTCTTTATTGCTCCTGGGAATTAATCAGTGTTTATTGCAACAAGAACAAAACTGATATTTACTCAGAAAAATGATGTGCCATTTCTTTTCACTGATCTCTCCTGGGGGTTTTTTTGTGTTGTTGTTGTAATAAACACTGGTAAACTTCCAGGAAAAGTAAAATAAAAACTGAAAATGAAGTTACAAGCTAGAGCTCCATTAGCCTCTGCAGCATTGCAGCAGGGAAGGACTTGAGGTGACCAAGATTAAAGGGACCTGGAGGGCTTCAGCCGTCATGGCTAAGTCAGCGAGTCATGGACAAGCTACATTCACTCTAATTTTACTGGGCTTTGTAGTTGGTCAGAAATCTTCATGAGTGCCTGTTCGTTTTATACTCTCTTAGATGTCATGAAAAGACAAGATTTTGGTCCTGTTCGTTATATTACATAAAGGGTTTGGAGTCAGGCTAATACTTAGGGGAGTTTCCAGGGGCAGATTCGCCTCCCAGGCCGGCCCAGGAGATACCACGTGATGAGAGCGACCGGCCCACCGGGATGCCCGATCCCCCGATAGGACAAGAGTTTCCAAGGCTTTTCCAGTGTTTTACCCACAGACATGGCCTGTTATAAACGTGCCTGCTCATACCACTTGTTCATGCATAACTTTACCCAGACTGAGCAGAGGTGCTCTTGAGGACAGAGCTGGGGAGGATTTGGGATTGTCATGCATACCATTCAATTTTCAGACGTATGCATTGCAAAAGTCCCATGCACATAATTACAGGTGCAGTTGTTTATGGCTAAATTTTGTGGGGCCATTTTCAAAGTGGCTATATGCGCATTAATCTGTTTTGAAAAGTGGTGAAACATATCTGCATTTTTGCCTCCTGATTTAGGTAGCGTCTGTTATTTATTTATTTATTTATTATTTTTATTATACCGAGTTTCATGATAGGAATCACATCAACCCGGTTTACAATTAACAATGTGAGTAAAGGCAGAGAGTAACAAAGTAAAACATTTCCCAATTCAACGTCACATATAGAATGAAACTTAACAGATATAATAACAATATTTAGGATGTGAGAAAGTTACAAAAAACAAGGAAAAATAACTAGGATCTGAAAGGGGGAGGAAATTGAAGGAAGAATATTAACATTTTAGCCAACTGTATCAATTAATAAATATGTATAGTATTATAAAAATATAGATGAGTAGCAAAAATGATCAAATATGATGCTGTTGTGAATTATAATAATAAGATGCTGTGACTGCGTATGAAGTTAGTGGGTTTATTACAGTTCACTAACTTTGAGTTTGTGCTGATGGGTGGGGAATTTAATCCAGTTCTGGGAACGCTTTTTTAAAAAGCCACGTTTTTAGTCTCTTCCTAAAAGTTGGGGCGCATGGTTCTTGTCTTAAGTCCGGTGGGATGGAGTTCCAAAGGATTGGACCTGCTGATGAAAGAGCTCTTGAACTGTAGGATTTATGTTGGTAAGTTTTGGCATGAGGTACCTGAAGTGATTCTTTGTAATGTTCCCTGATGGGTCTGGCGGCTGTGTATTTTTTAAAAGGGATTTGTAAGTCAACGTGAGGGTAGGGGAGGGAGGGTGCTTGTAGAGATATCAGGAGGGTGGGCTACATAATTAGAGAATCTATAGGAGAAGTATATTGAGATTATAGATCTAGTAAGAGAGATGAGAGATAGAGTAGATTATAATAGAGAGAAGATATATATAGATAGAAGAAGAAGTTATAGATATAGATATATATATATGAGAATATTATAGATATATTATAGATAATATAAATAGATATATATAAATATTATATATATATAATATAAAATATTATATATTTTTATAAATATATAAAAATATATAAATTATATTGTTATAAAAATATATAAAAATATAAAAATATTGTTATAAAATATGTTATAAAATTAACCCCTTTGTGTTTGCTTGACTTTTGAGGATAAACTGCAGTGTTCTGCACTTACACATATCTGAAAATGAGAATGACTGATAAAAGAAGATCCTTTATAATTTACTGGTACTATTTAGTGAATTTAGAAGTAAAACACAGCAGTATTTGTCTCCTCTATTTCCCATAATTGTTTATTAGCTAAAAAAAAGTTGAATTTCTTATACTGTATCAAGTGACATGAAATGCATATTTATTGTATCAGATGAATGGAAGTTTTGCATGGGGGGTATGGAAATTAATGCAGCAATAATTAATTGCATCACCACAAAGGTTTCTGAGTAATGCACTGAGAGGACAGAAGTGTCTCAGAGAAGGGTTACTAAAATACACAAAGCCAGCAGCACAAACCCTACAAAGAGAGACTTAAATCAGTCAACAAGCACTCACCGGAAGAAAGAAGGGATCGGGGGGTTATGATAGAGTCAAATATTTTATAGGCTTCAATGAAGTACAAGAGGGAGACATTTTCCATGGTGGGGGGGTCATATTATAAAATTGCAGGGTTGAAAGGTCACAGGAAATGTAGCAAAATAAGTCTTTACTGAGTGATTTTTTAGCTGCCTGGAATAACCTGCTGGCAGAGGTAATAGCAACTAAAGTCATGAAAGATTTGAAACATGTTTGCAAGAGAGTACAGTGGTAAGAGGTAGAAGAACTGAGGGCTGGGGCTTGAGTGCATACTCATGATATGGCCAATAGGCCAAGAGGTGCAACTACAAGCCAATGAACCCCCAACAGGTATGCAGCTCTGATAACCCTGGGTATATTATCCCATACTAATGCAGGCGTGTTGGCTTTGATCAATACATTCATATGGCTGGCTGCCAATTGCTACTGCTCACTAGTCTGCACCACCAAAACTGAATCTAGCAAATAGTGTGGGTAGATGGGGCAGAAAGTCTCTTAGGAGAGGTGATGTAATTGGTCAGTAGAGCCTTCAGTTTTGTGTACATAGTGTGCACATGGGACATAGTTATTGTCATTATCTAGCTGGGAAGCTTTTACATAAGAACTTTCTTTAAAATCCACAAAAACACAGGTTTTTTTTACTTTAAAAGTGTTTTATGTATTTATTTTTAGTTTCAAATACTTATAAAAGACCAGTAACAGCCTTCAGGATCTCCATACATATGGACTTTGTAGGGATGAAGAGCCAAAGTGAAGCTATGCCTCTAACAATGCCATCAGGCTCCAGGTTGGGGTTCATATAGCAATCGTACATTAATTAGATGTAAAGATAAAGCCACATCTTTATCAGGGATTTCCTTATCTCCTATATTATCAAAGCTTTATTTTGGCTTGTTTGTAGTCTTTTTAAAGATGTTGGTTCTGTTTGTGGTCCAAAGAGCACCCTTGCACCACACGGCTCTTCACTCCTTCCGTTTCCTGGACAGCCCTGGCCTTCTGACCAGTTGGTGCTGGGGAAAGTGGGTTTCATAGGGTGGATTTCACATTTGCAAACATAACTTCTCCATGTGTAACCAGCAGACGGGAGTCTTCCCTGATTTTACTGGTTAGAAGAGGATTCTGGTGGTCCCACCTTCATGGTACTGCAATTATGCAGCCTCCCGAGTCTCATTAACATTCAACTTCAGGACAAAAGCATACGACAATATGAACCCTTTTCTTTATGCTGTGTAGCATGTGCTGCTTTCTCTTACTTTCATTTTTTCAGTCGTCAAGGTCAGATGTGTAATATACACACTGCAATTCTCGTGCTTCAGCTGCGGTGGAGCTTCAGTGTTATTTAGAAGTAAGAAAGTAGAAACTCAACAAATTGTTACATGACTGATGTCAACCACGCAAGAAGAGTTGAAGTGCTTGGATCCCTTTACAGTTTGTATCATATTGCCCTAATGAAAGTCCCAAAGTACTGTGTCACGGAATCCCTTCTGTAACATATAAGGCATTAAGAATCTCTTTAAATGGTCTTTCAGATCATAAAATTGACATTGTTAAAACTAAGGGCTTCATTCACTAAGCATTTTTCCTATAGAGGCAGAATGGGAGAAAAGCCTTAGTAAATGTGGTCCTAAGCAAAGTGTTTGGTTTCCACCAGTACGACTAGCATGACTGCTTTAATGCTTCCTAGTAATCTATGTGTTTATATATTAGACAACATTAGTTGATAAATCTAATTGCTATGTTTTAATCTGCTCCGGAATTATTATCTAATGATATATGAGAAAAAAATTACACCCAGATGGGGGAAGCTAAGGAAATGGCCTCAAATAAAACTCCAGCTGCTGTGAGCATAAAAGAAACTGTTGGGCAACAATGTTAGGGAGTTCTGAGTTTCTCAGAAACAAACAATTAATGTATTTAAAAAATATTTGTTTTATAGCACATGGTCACTGTTGAAGCACCTCCTACATTCTGGTACATCAAGCATTTAGTAGCATACATTAATGCAGAGCCCCCACTGGGATCCCAGGAGCAAGGTCATGCTGTGTGGTGGAAAGCAGAGGATGTGGTTAGTGCAGTTAGTGTAGCTGGGTTTTAAAAAGGTTTGGATAAGTTCCTGGAGGAGAAGTCCATTAACGGCTATTAATCAAGTTTACTTAGGGAATAGCCACTGCTATTAATTGCATCAGTAGCATGGGATCTTCTTAGTGTTTGGGTACTTGCCAGGTTCTTGTGGCCTGGTTTGGCCTCTGTTGGAAACAGGATGCTGGGCTTGATGGACCCTGTTCTGAGCTAGCATGTTATGTTCTTATGAGGAATGTACCAGCTGTGCCACAGCACCCCCATGGCAGGTAATAGTTTATTCCTGTTTCTATATCACAGTGTCTTGAGTAGAGTTTTGAGGTAGAGTCTGGGAGAGAAGTAACATTTACCTCCAGTTCCACTGCAAGAAATCTACAAGCCTAAAGCCTCAGTGAGCCAGCTCACACCCAGTGGCAGGTTAGCTATTTCTCTCTGTGATTTCAGTTTGGAAGGAAGTTTGTGTGCACTTTTCCTGGTCATTTGGGATTCCCGTCTTTTGCGGGAAGTATTTTTCTAGGTAAGGAGTTTTATTTTTGTGGCTGGAGGTTCCCCTTTTCCTTTTGGGTAACTTTACTGTTCACTCCTGCGTCACTCAGGATATCTTGGAAGAAAGAGTGGGTACCGACCCAGTACCATGGGGGGGGGGGGGTGAAGAGCTATCAAACTGGTGCTCTGCCAGCGGAGATAGAGAGGAAGTGACAAGCTGGTGAGAGGAAAACCAAGCAAGATCAAGCAGTGGATCCCTGGTATGGAAGGGGGAATCCTTAGAGGACTGGTGTTACAGACCTGCAGAGGCCAGGTCTCAGAATCACACGTGTTCTGCACGGCGATGACTGCTATGACATTGAGTCTTCTTAAACCTTTAGACTGTAAAGTATAAATAGAGAGAGTCACTCTACTGTCTCCTGCAAAGTGATATGAGACAACACTTGAACTAACAAATCAATTTCTAATAAGACTCTATCGAGAGAGAAGACCTTATTCATAGATTTCTATCACAAAGATCAGCGTGTTCTAACAGAACAAGTCCGCATAAAGAATTAAGAGCCATCGTAAAATTTGCAAATAATTCCTTAAGCCTTATATTGAAAGAAGTGTGATCCAAAAGAAGGCAAATTATCTGTTTTGTTTAGTTATGTCTGAGCCTGTATCTGTAACACTCTTCCCTCATTCCCATAAAAAAAGATGTGCAATGTCTAAGTAAGCCCAGATGTCTTCAATATGTCATTATGGTACTTTTTGAAGTCTTTTTGGAAGTTAAATATATCCAGCTCATCCCAGTGTGGCACCGCGCAACAAGAGCCATCAGCCAATCAGCATCCTGTTGGTCTAAAAATTGCCTTTATCATCCTTCAGCTTTGCTGTCACATCTGGAGAAGGAATCTGTGCGGTCTCCAATGCTCATGTCTTCCAACATCTTTGGATTATTTGTACGATGATCTAAGGAAAGGTATTGTAGCCTGCAAAGAGTCTCCTTTATTTACAGATGAAGCAGAGCTAGCACAATGTAAACCCCAAGGTGCCCAACAGCAAAAGGGCAGTGCTTGAAGGCTCCCTGTCAGTTCTTTACCAACCTTTCCCTTCTGGCGTAAATACTTTTCTTTCACGTAAGCATAGATTGGGTTTGACCATTTTGGCACATTGACCATTAAAGATTTGTGTGGTGTATGTCAGGACTTTTGGATGGTACAAAGGTCATTCTGCTGGAAATGGTGGTTTTTGTGTTGGGTTTTTTGTTTTTTTTTACAGAAGCTTGATTTTAAAGGAGCACCCAGAGAGGCATGGACATAAATCCCAAGAAGAGATGTGAGAGGGACAGAAGGTACTTAGGCCAACTGTGGCCTTGCCAGAATTTAGTTAAAACCATTTGAAAAGATGTGTTCACCGGTTCTTAAAATAAAATAGATGCAGGAAATATTTCAACATCTCCCTTTGCTTGCTGCAGATTTCAGTTTTGCAATAAGGAGAAGAATCTGCAGGTGTGAAAGTGTGAAAGCAACTTTTAATGAGAAAATTGCAGACATAAGTGAGCAAATCAGTCACCTATGCCCCTGAAAGCTTTGTTTGCACAAAGTGACTTTTAGTAATAAAGTCAAGCTTTAGAAAGGTTAAGCCACTGGCTTGGGGTTTTGTTAAATGTGGAACAGGTGGCAAATGTTTCCATAGCCAGAAGCTTCATTCTATCTCAGGGATTATCATTCCCACCCCTCCTCATGGGAAGGGGAGGGTTTCTTACCTCGGTGCAAACATTACCAAACACAACCTGTTTAGCATTCACTTTGATACATTCTGCAACGTGCTGAAACAAAATTTAATCAAGAACTATTTAGATCACAAAATTCCCCCAAGAAAAGTTGCTACCAGTTATAGAGAGAGCGAGCTGAAGAGATGAGAGAGTTTGTGTGCATGTGGATATGAGAGAGGATACATTTAAAGCCCATAGAGTTTTCCTGTTAAATGTAAACCGAAGTGATTTGTATCTTATACAGGAACTCTGGTATATAAAAATAAAAAATAAATAATGGTAGTTGGGCAGTTCCCCATTAGATAAAAGTTTTATTCGCACTGATCAGGAGAGATAGAGGAGTTTTTATCTCCTTTGTGACGAGATCAGTCGTAGCAACCCGTTCCCTTATGAGGATGTAGATACAGATGGGTTTAGGTTTTGGTTCCTTCAGAGTTAGATTCATTTAAATTTTCTCAGACATATGCAGATTCAGTCAAAATGTGCAAGTTAGGCAGTTGCTGGACTAAAACTTGTCCAGGGCCAGAGTTGCTTTCAGTACCACCCCCACTCCCCTATATCTCTTTTGGGCTTGAATGCTGGCAGAATGGTACCCATCTTGCCTATCCCTTGGATCAGCCCTGGGCACCAGTTCCATCATTTATGAATTTGGCTTCTTGCAGAGGTGGGCATGGAGTATACCCTACATTAAATGGTGTTTTAGTATTAGAACTCACCCCACTATTGATGTCTGGTTCATGAAGCCAGTCCCTTAATTACTCTACAATTATTAATATAATTATTACAATTTAGTATTAGAACTCACCCCACTATTGATGTCTGGTTCATGAAGCCAGTCCCTTAATTACTCTACAATTATTAATACAATTATTACAATTTATATTAGAACTCACACCACTATTGATGTCTGGTTCATGAAGCCAGTCCCTTAATTACTCTACAATTATTAATATAATTATTACAATTTATATTAGAACTCACACCACTATTGAAGTCTGGTTCATGAAGCCAGTCCCTTAATTACTCTACAGTTATTAATATAATTATTACAATTTATATTAGAACTCACACCACTATTGAAGTCTGGTTCATGAAGCCAGTCCCTTAATTACTCTACAGTTATTAATATAATTATTACAATTTAGTATTAGAACTCACACCACTACTGATGTCTGGTTCATGAAGCCAGTCTCTTAATTACTCTACAATTATTAATATAATTATTACAATTTAGTATTAGAAACCCTCACTATTGATGTCTGGTTCATAAAGCCAGTCCCTTAATTACTCTACAATTATTAATACAATTATTACAATTTAGTATTAGAACTCACCCCACTATTGATCTCTGGTTCATGAAGCCAGTCCCTTAATTACTCTACAGTCACCAGCTGCTTTCTTTTTTATTTTAACCTGCCCTGTGTTCTTACCTATCTATCAATATATGTGATTTTCTATATGATTTGTTAACAAAGCCAACCTAATAAAGAACTTGAATAAAACCATGATGGCCAAGTTTCAGGACACTGAGTTGATTCTGTTTCATTCTTGTACATTCTTGAGGCTGCTCCATTTGATTTGGTTAAAACATGCACGAGCTTTAGTTTGAAAATGTTGGCTCAGGCTGGTTTGGATTCCTACCATGATGATTTGATGAACTGTTGATTGCAAAGACAGAGCAAATTGGAATTTCATTTCTATTTCATTTTGTAAATTATTCTGTCTAATAGATTTTCTCAGTATTGTGTTTTCCTGTATTATATGTGCCAGGGCCAGCTTCCAGCTACACAGAAACTGCAGTACCTTAGTGCAGTGGTTCTCAACCTTTTTTCTGTCGGGGCACACCTGACAGATGGTTCTCACATGCGTGACACACTGACCCATGATCGTCACGGGGCTAGATGTAAAAGTTCAGTTTGCATCCACGGGAACCCCCCTGACCCACAATAATGGATGTAAAGCAGAATTATGACATTCCCCATACAACTCACCCTACAAAAAAGATATTCTGGTTCTGGTGTCATCTCAGTAACAGCAACTCAAACTCCTTCTACTTCCAGGCTCAATAGCCCTACTTATGAAAAGACAGCAGTTTACCACCAATGCATGTCCTCTTGAGAAAACACAACAAATAAGACTGATAAAACTCTTACATGCTAGCAAAATATTTCATCTCGGTAACAGACACAGAACCGACCTAACATACTCCCAGGATCTGTAGTAATGCACATAAACTAATCCACACACATTTACACTTGTATTATGGAATACACTCAAACAGGAGCAACCCTATCTATGAAAAGGCAACAATATAAATATTAAATCAGGTCCTAAAAACCAATACACCTCTTATTAGGAAAACAGAACTAGCAAGCAGCTATAGATCCCCACACAGAAATAATTGTAAAACTATACTAATAAGCAGAATAAATGTTTCACAACAACTATGAACAGAATAACATCCAACAATTAAAAACTCATAAAAACTATTAAACATTCTCCAAACACCAATAAAATATTTCAAAAAAAGCAGACACATCACATAATATTAAATAATTAAAATGGCAGTCAATCAAGAAAAATAAACTTAAAAAGCCACCTTTACTTACCCCCTCCAGCAGCTCTCCTGCTCCTCTTCCATGCAGGCCGTAGCACACAGCAGAAGCAGCAGTAGAGGCTAAGCTCTATACTCATGGTCCTCTTCCTTAATGCCCATGTCTCTCACACACACACACCATACCAGTCATGCCCCCCTGACCAGTTTCTGTCTCTCACACACCAATCATCTCCCAGTCTTTGACACACACACCAGTCACCTTCCTGAACAGTTTCTCTCATGCCATACACACACACAGGCTTCCCACTCCCGTGTTCTACTTACATATACGGGCTTCTCACTCTCATAATCACTTTCTCTGTCTCACACACACTCACCAGTCTCCCATGCTTGTTCTCTCCACATGCACAGGCTTCTCATTTCTATAATCACTTTCTTTCTCTCTCTCACACACACACACACACACCAGTCACCTGATCTCTCTCATGCATACACACACACAGGCTTCCCACTCCCATGTTCTTTCAGATATACAGGCTTCTCACTCCCATGCTGTGTCTCACACACACCCAGGTTTCTCACTCCCATGCTCACTCTTCACATGCACAGGTTTCTCATTCCCATAATCACTTTCTTTCACACACACACACACACACCAATCACCTGATCTCTCTCATGCATACACACACAGGCTTCCCACTTCCATGTTCTGTCTTACATATACAGGCTTCTCCCTCACATGCTGTGTCTCACACACACCCAGGTTTCTCACTCCCATGTTCACTCTCTTCACATGCACAGGCTTCTCATTCCCATAATCACTTTCTCTGTTACACACACATACATACACACACACATACATATACACACACACACACACACACACCAGTCTCTCTCTCATTTCCATGCTCGCTCTCCAGTGCACAGGCTTCTCATTCCCTGAATCACATTCTTTCTCTCATATTCACACACACCAGTCTCTTTTTCTCACACACCCCGTCACCTTACCAACCAGTCTCTCGCTCTCATGCATACACACACACAGGCTTCCCACTCCCATGCTCTTTCTCTCACATAATCAGGCTTCTCACTCCCATGCTTTCTTTCACACACACACAGCCCCTCCCCCCCAACACCAGGCTTCTTACTCCCTTGCTTTCCCACATACCCAGATTTCTCACTTCCATGCTTTTTCTCTCTCTCACACACACACAATCAGTCATTAATGTCTCACACTCTCACATACACATCAGTCATCTCCCTGAGCAGTCACTTTCATTGCCTCTCACATATACACCACATCAGCTCTCTGACCAGTTTCTCTCACTCACACACCTGCTCTCAATCACACGCAGGCTGGCTGCTTCTTTCTCTCACTCACTTCCTTCCCCCCCCCCCCCCCCCCCCGGAGCACAAATGGAAACTGCAGCAGCCTCCTCCTCCTCCTCCAGCCCCCGCAAGCCAAGAAAGTAGAATCCCATCGGCCGCGGGAGGCTCAGGCTGCTCTCTCCTTTCTTGATTACCGGCTGCTTCCATTGCCCGGGGGCCGATGACGCTGCTGCCGCTGCTACTTTATCACGCGGCACGGGCCGGCTCTTTCTCCTTCCCGCGCACCGCGTATCACTTCCTGTTCCGGGTCACGGGGGGGGGGCGCGCGAGAAGAAGAAAAGGCCCAGCCACAAGTGCCACAGCTTCTTCTAGCGACGCTGCCGTTCCCGCTGGGCTTGAACGCGCTGATAGCCCGGCGGCAACGGCAGCGGGGAAGGAAGAGCAGCGGGAGAGACCGGGAGCACGCGACGCACTACCCGGAGTACGCGACCCACTACCCGGAGCACGCGACACACTACCCGGAGCACGCGACCCACTACCCGGAGCACGCGACACACTACCCGGAGCACGCGACACACTACCCGGAGCACGCGACACACTAGTGTGTCGCGTGCTCCGGTTGAGAACCGCTGCCTTAGTGAAACGTATTAAGGACCTTTTAATTCTATTTCTCAGCTACTGCTGCAATGCCTCCTCCCGTCTACTGGGAACAGTAAGCACATAATGAGGGTAATAAGCCATGGTACCAAAAGCCTAAAGTGTATGAAATCAGTGAGGAACATTAGTACAGGGGACACATGGTTTTCCATGGGCATCAGCCCATTTATGACTCATGAAATATAATAGTGCATTGTTGAAAGATTTTGGGAATATGACCCCAGCATGGGTAATGATATTAACTGGCAACAGACCCCAAGTAACTTTTTTTTTTTTTTTTTTAACAGAAATGAAGTTAGACCATCTTGGCCCAGTTTCTCTTTGACAAAGCCATAAATCATAGTAATCCCCTCTCCCTCAAATTAGGGCTTCATTTCTGCATCTGATAGTAGCATTAGAGGGAGCAAGGGCTCAAAGACCAATTGTTTTCTCTCTTATACTGGTCAAGTTATGCTACAAGATCTCCGTGCGGAATATGCAGTTATATGCCACTATTTGATATTTTACTTTTCTCCGTACATGTTGCATAGTGGCTTACATTAAGCAAATTGACCCTTAAAGCTGTAAAGTTGCAACAAATAAATAATGTGGTAACCAAGCTGAGCCAAGAGCTCAAGTAGTGACTATTCAGTCTTACAACAATCATCAAAACAAATAAAACAACTCACATGATCAAAGCAATCATAAGTTCAGCAATCTGATCAAAACAAATCAAGATAAAACCATTTTAATGTTATAAGTAAGGCAATATCTGAACAAACATTTAAAAACACAGTAAATTCCACTCAAATAAATTGCATTCAATGAACTCAACTATAATTTCAATATTTAAGAAAAAGCCTGCTAAAAAAAGGTACTTTTCACTTACTTATGAAAAATGCAGCAATCATGGATCTCACTGGTTAAATAATGCAGAGAGTTCCCTAATTTTGGAGTGGTAAAAGTAAAGGCCCTGTCTCTATTTTGTAAGTGGGTGGAGGATTAAAGAACAAATAATAAATAACATTTCATCAAGAGATCGCAGTTGTGTAATAGGAGAGAAATAGTGGGCATAGTCCATCCAAAATCTAAGGCGCTTGGTCATGTAAGATCTTAAAAACCAAAGAAGCAATTTTGACTTTGCTGCTAAACTCTATCAGAAGCCCGTGCAGTGAATTCAGAGCTGGGGAGACATGAGCTCAATGTTGCAAATTCAATAACAGATGAGCAGCAGTGTTCTGAATCAATTGTAATTGTACTAAAGCTTTTCTTGGGAGAATTATGAGTCTAATGTATTAATAATAAGAGATTGAATAAGCATAGCTGAGTTTGACTTCCTCAAGAGCAGGTTCAGGTGATGAATCTGGTATAGTTAGAAGAAGCAAGGCTTAGCCACCATTGTGATATGTGAGGCCATCCTTAGTTCTAGATCCACCAGAATCCCCAGAACATGTGTCTGATCATTCATTTGGAGTACCAGGGTCTCCCAAGGTAACAGCTGGCTGGATGGAATGAATTAAAGACTTCCGCACTTATAAGACCTCTATCTTCTGGGCATTTAATTTTAGCCATCCAGGAAGCAATCTTCAGTAAGCAGCTGTTGACTGGACCCAGATATATGTTGATGACATGTGGCTGTATCTGGAGCTAGGCCCTAGCAGGGAGAAGGCAGTAGATTCGCCCGACAGCTGAGGACTTGAACACAAACCATAAAAGCCGCAGACTTTCTTAGTCTTGAGCTGGAAAAAGTTGATAACCTCAGACTGGACAAATGTCCAGGTGACCAGTGTCACCACAGACTATGTCTGATATCTGAACCTTTTAAATTGCTTTCCAACACTCTTTCTGTAATTTGCATCGGAGTGTTACAGCTACCACCTCCTGTACCACATTCACTAGCTTGTCCAAAGATTTGTGTCTCTGTTTAATAAAGAATCCAGATCGGACATTTGGCTTCTAATTCTGTATTTTCCCCTTCGCGGCTTTGTTAGATGGCCTTGCTTGCTGTTTCATCAGTCCACATTCACCAGCTCACGTGAACCAGACTTCAGAGCAACATCAGATGTGGAGGAGCAGTTCCTATTCTGGTACACTTGGCTCTTCTGCCTTTAAGACTTTATGATCTACGTATAGGGGAAACAATTCTAAACTGTAATAGCTGCAGAAAATCTATGTGGCTTCTAGTCTTTTGACCTTGGTCACTAGCTGCACTAAGGCAAACTATTTTGCAGACACATTAAAGCTGTTTCTGATTGCTGGTCACCATCATCGACTTTATTATTTCTCTATCTTTAACACCATCCGTTGTTGGAGCAAAAATTAAGCTATCTTAACACACAAGGAAGACTTACAAGATCCCAGAGGCAAGAGGGGGACAATAGTCTGATTTATTAAATAATTTCTTCCATTCTATGCCTCTATTATCCTCTTTAACTTGGAGAAGCTCAATGAACAAGTAAATAAAAGCTTTGTCAGTTACTGTAATTTGTTTGATTGTATTAAATTAAATGCATTTGCTATGGTCAGTGCTAAATATGGGAACGTGAACAGCAAAACAAATATATTCTTCTCTTGCCTTTGTTGATCACCAGCATGAAATCATGCTACTTTCCTCCTGAAAGATTGCTTGCCTTCACACAGACATTGATGATCTTAGTTGGAGAGGTTGTGGGCTGCAAAGTTCACGTTATCGGGTATTCTATGGTTATTTTGGCCAATGGTGAGAGATTTAATTCTGGACATTACTGAAACCCTGATCCCAGACAATGCTGGTGTGATTGTCCTGAGAAGAGACCTACCTGCCTCTCAGCAGTCTGGAGGATGTTCTGACTAGACTTCTTGGTCACGTGTTAATCACTGGCCACCAGGACCATAGAAAAACCCTCTTTTTATTACTGTTTCAGCAAGTGGAAAAGTTAACTGCCCTGCTTAATGACAGCAAGAAAAGATTTGGAAACGTTTGGAAACTCTTCGTGTTTTTTTCTCAGCTGCCAAGCGTTCTGAGTAGTTATACTTACTGCTTGCCTAATCTCACATGATGTTATATTCTCTTGTGCGGTGTACAATTTATGATGAACTGCTGTTCTGTACCCTGGTGGCTGAATCTTTTTACAAAATCTTTCTATACAGTATGAACATTATATTTTTTTTTCCACATTCTACAACAGCTGTTGGTTTAGTGGTTATCTACAATGGACATTAAAGTGGTCAAGAAAGTTGAAAGCTAACAGTGAAAAGTAAATTGAATTAGAAGCTGAACCATTAAGGAAGAATGGAATTTTGGAGAAATTTTCCACAGATAAACATCTGCTTACCCGTGGCCCAAACCCTTTGAAAATCCCCTCCCCCGCATACCCCCAGTATGTGGCTAAAAGTAAACAGACTAGGAAACCACGGTACAAAGGGGACAGTGCTTGGCTAGATTTAAAGTGCACACTGGGATTTCATTTTGAAAGGTACAAAGTATACGAGACTCCACCACCAAATCTTCAAAGGAAACTCTGGCATGTGGGTCAAAACTGCTCTCCCCAAGACAGAAATTGGAGGACAGCAGCGAGCAGGAGTCATTGCTTTGATTCCTTGGGCTGGCTGGGGCTGGATATCCTGCAGAGACAGCAGTCATAGGGGCTGATGCAATATCAGACGCTGAGCTCAGCACGCCGCTAAACGCGTGGTTGGACATGCTAGACATATACCCAATGCAATATTGAGACTAGCGCACCCAAAATGTGTAGCCATACCGGCACGTAGCCAATAGCGCTCGATACATGTAGATGCTATGTTGATGAGGCTACTAGCTAGTACATCCGATGTAAAAAAAAATAAAAATGGGTGCCCGACCTGCACATTTTAACCCTCAAAAATTAACACCAGCCCAGAGCTTGTGTTAAGTTTGAGGCAGCCCCAAGCCATGCTCAGAAAAGCAAAAAATTCAGCTCAACCATTGCTCTTACAGTGACACCAAGAAATTAGATGACGAGTGCACCAGTGTTAGGCTCCACTGGGAAATGTTAGACAGAGAGCGATCATTGCAAGGGCTGGGCTAGGCAGGAGGTGGGAACGAGAATCTACATGGGGAACCTCACTGGGCTCCTGCAGTAGGGCTGGAGCTCATGTAGGGCTGGTTCTGATTGAAATGAAGGCCCAAGGAAGTAGGAGGAAACTGCTGACAAAAAGAGACAAATCAATAATTACAGCAAATTTCAAAAAGTGAAAATGAGAACGGAGTGTTTTCCTGGCAAGGTTAACATTGCAAATACATTTATAATAATAGGTTATTTCAGTCCACGCGTTCCTTGGGTAATGTATGCCCGTGACTAATTATTATTCTACTCAATTATTGCTTTACAGATGATTTCATATAGGAAGTAATAAGCGAGCGCAAGCACAAATAATGAAAGAGCCATTTATTCTGCTTAAATACTTGAGTCATGATCTATTTGATACTAAGTTAAAACTTGGAACAGTTTTGCAAAGGTTTTTTTGATTCTGGATAGTTAAACCTGTTAGGAAAATGCCGAACTGAATGGCGATGTCTGATCTCTATGATACTATTACCGAGTCCTGCGTGCCGCGCGGGTGCGTTTGGTCAGGCATTCCTGCGCAGCCAGGTGTCCTGTACTAAGCACTGGCTTTGTGTAGAAACTGGACAGTACCCCATCACCCCATCACTACGTAGCCCTGGGAATGTGAACTGAAACTGGATTCAGATACAAACACACATAACAGGCACTAGAGAGCTTTGACAGGGAGCAGCATAATAAAGCTTTGGGAATTGTCCTTCCTAGAGACAGAGAAAATGGAAATGGTGTTTTCATGGTAGCCATGCCCAGAGCTCTTAAATATAGTACAAGGTAACTCCCACTTCACAACCGGAAAGTGTTCAGGGACTGCTGAGCACTTTCCAACTCATTGCAGCATCTGATCCTAGTGATCCCAGGCCACACCAAGTACCGTGTTCCGAAATATTAAATAAAGTTTACTGAATCCAAAAGATAAGCCCAGCATAAACAAATGCAGCAGAGAGTTGAGGAAAACAAACACGGCTTCTTATACAGTCCCCAGTCTTAAAATGCAAGTCCTCGTGCACTGAATAGGGTCTCCTTCTCCCTAGATAGCCTTCCAGAACTCAGGAATCCTCTTCCCACAGAAAACTATAGCAAATACCTCATTGTGCACCCAGCATTCAGGTGGGATTTACGAAGGAGAGCTTCCACAGTCCTGAACTCCCCTTGGAAATCTTCTCAAATCAGATGAGAAAGCAAGACCCGCTCTCCCAGTGGAACCCAGGAGACCCTCAGCTCAGCGCCAACTCCACAGCAAGCACATCCAACCACGTGTTAAGCGGCGAGCTGACCTGAGCGACCAATATTGTATCGGCTTTGCAGTCTGTGTCTGCAGTGTTATGCCTTGAAATCCTCTGCTATCTCGCTGTTACTATAGTGCAAATTCATTACAGGGCAGGTAGTGAACAAAGCAAAATATCCCTTTCAAACTCAGGGGTAATATCCTGGGGCCAGATTTCCCCCTATTATCTGGAAACGAGAAGCAGAAGCAGACACTTAGGGCCAGATTTTAAAACAGCTACGCACGTAAAACCCTGGGTGCCCCCAAGTGGCAAGCCATACCATAGAAAAGGGCCATGAAGCTGCAGTAGTGGTGGTAGATATCACCATTTTACTTATGGAAACAAGTCTGGCTGGGCCTCTGTACAGAGTCCCTGTGCCAGCTAGATGGAAGAAGGTTGCTAGGCCCGTCCTGACTACAGAGTTCCTGTGCAGGCTAGATGGAAGAAGGTTGCTAGGCCCGTCCTGACTACAGAGTCCCTGTGCCAGCTAGATGGAAGAAGGTTGCTAGGCCCGTCCTGACTACAGAGTTTCTATGCAAACTAAATGGAAGAAGCCTACTGGGCCCATCCTGAGTACAGAGTTCCTGTGCCAGCTAGATGGAAGAAGGTTGCTAGGCCCGTCCTGACTACAGAGTTTCTATGCAAGCTAAATGGAAGAAGCCTGCTGGACCTATCCTGACTACAGAGGTATGTAAAGCCCGTTGCTGTGTTATGTTCTATTGTAAACCGAGGTGATGTTCCAAACGTGCCTCGGTATATAAAAACCCCTAAATAAATAAATAAATAAATGTTGGAAGAAGCCTGCTGGGCCCATCCTCACTACAGTTCCTGTGCTGGCTTGCTGATGGAGATGGTCTTCTGTCTGCCTGCCTACTTATTATAATGCCCTCCTCAATGCTCTGCCTGTACTCCAGTCTCAGTCCTGCTGCTGTCTTTTCTCATCATTTCTCATCTCCTGCCACTGCTGCTAGTGTCTGCCTCATCTCATTTCATCTCCTCATGCTGCTGCCTCCATGCTGGTGTCTTCTCCTGGTCCTCAGCCTCCATGCTGCCCTTTTTGGTCCTGGTCCTGCTGCCTTAGGCTGTCCCCACTGAGTGCACTTTTTCAACAAAGACTGTCTGGGCCTTCTTTGAACTCTTTTCTTGGCCCTCTGGTTTCTTCATATAATTCCAGGACAGCCTGAGAGCTGAGGCAATGCCTGCTGGGCACATCTTCTTCTGGCAAGCACTGCCATGGGCGCTCTCCCTGCAGGGCCAGGGGTGAAGAAGACACACATGAACTTGTCATACTGGCTCGGTGCTCTCTATATACAAGTGCAGAAGAAAAGAGAAGTTGGTGTGATTCAGGCAACCGGCTTAGTTAGGTACCTTGACTGATGCATGCAGCTACCATAGCTCCTTCTCTGTAGCTACTTCCAGCACTCACTGAGTCATACCCAGTGCTGCTTAGTGCATGCTCTCCCCATCTCACTCAGCCTGGGGGTAAGATAGAGACTGGAAGGTCAAAGACAGGGGAAAATGGGGAGGCGCTGTGTGCAGTAGATGTACAGCACACAGCACGTAGCAGCTATCTGTGCCCGGCATGCAGACCATTAAATAGCACACTCCGGGGGCTCACGCTGCAGCTAGGAAGGCGAGGCATGCATCATTACCTATGTTCTCAGAAAAGAGTTCCTACAGGTTGCTGTGAGGGGCTGAGAAGAAAGCTCAGGTGCTGGCCTGGCTCTGAGCATCAGACAGTGGTGATTTGTCCATGGCCCACCTGCTCAGGTCCGAAGGCGCACCAGTGTACCAGGCACCCTGGCTGGGAAACACTGCTATAGCAAAGTGATGTGTTTCCCTTTGGAATGTGCTGTGGCTCCAGCAGAAGGAAAACAGTTTCCACTGTGCTCTGTCTTCACCGACCTGCTGAGGAGAGAATAACTCTCGAAAGCTCCTCACAGTCCAATAAAAAAAGGTCTAATTTACAACTTGTATGTTGACTCTTAATTCCACAAATCTTGGCAAAGCACAAGTTTACGTCTTTGAGGAGAGTGTGTGAGAGAAAGGGAGAGCCTGAGGAAGTATCTGTGGTGGACATGGGTGTATTTGTTTAAAAGAAAATGCCACCGAGTACAAATTCAGGTGCGTTAAAAGAACGTGTTTGTTTTTAGGAAGGCAATGAACAAACATCTGTGTGGGTGTGAACATATGTATATTTACGAGAAACAGCAAGAGTGTGGGAGTCCACGCTTCATCGCACCCCCAGCTGTTCATCCACCCACTTACTGCTCTTAAGTTCCTGCAGTGATATGCCAAGCGAATGCCAATGACGCCACATCATGCAAGGATTTTTCAACCTGTGTGGATATTGTCCTTCCTCTGGCCAGCTGTCCTGACCAGAGCTGGGTTAGCTATGGGTCAATCTTCAGTCCTGTCCGTGAGGGGGGGTACACCAGGTACACCAGGTTCTGTATGCCACTGTCAAAATTACAATAGATCCCCCTCTCATTAGTTTCAAGACCAGCTGCTCCACGAAGCAGTCATTTATGGCATCCAGAAGCTTTACCTCCCTAGCATATCCTGATAAGAAATGTAGCCAGTCGATACTGGGCTAATTGAAATTTCCCCTTATTAATGTGTTGCCAAGGTTTCCAGTGATTTCTGGAAGTACTCGGTGAGGAAGGACCAGGAGGCATGATCCAGGGCTGGGCAGGGAAACTCTGAAATAGTGACTCTTCAGATGGGGGTCAAAGGTCTTTAAGAATAAAAGAACTCCTTTTCTTGGCTGCTTAAAGTGATAATGGACATAAGAAAGGCTGCACACGATGGACAAATGTAATTGTTAATTTTACTTCTCATGTGACATCTTTTGAACATGGAGGCTCCTAGTGGCTTTGCACACTGTGGGACAGGTTCCATAGATTGGTCAATGCCTTTTCACTCTTGGTCCCCTTCTTTAGACTCTAATGGGGACCTTCCACCACACATCAGAACATCAAGGCTATTACTATTTAGACTACATAATTAAGCAAGACACAATGTCTACAAGAGAGAAGCAGCTAACAGGCATTAAATGTTACTTGGATTTTGAACCTTATCAGTAATTTCATGCACCCAACTAGAAAGTGACCTTAAACACAATGGATAAGGGCAGTTCATTTGATTAAGTAATGTAAAGTCATAAAGACTAAAACTGAAAGGGGGGGAGGTGATAACTTTTACAACATTTCCAAATTTCGGTAATAGATCTGCCCACAGCACGCTCCACAGAGCTGCAGAGGCCAAAAGCAGCTCAGCCATCGCATTCCTTCCTTATTCTCTGGTGTCTGTTCAATCCAGCTGACAGGAAGAGCGTGAACGATAGCCCTGGGGACAATTCTGAGAGGCTAAATACTTTGTACCCAGGGGCCTGCAAATGTGTTTCCAAGGGAAACTGCCCAGCGAGTTTCACTGGGAAAGCATGGACCAACAGGTAGAAAAATAACCCCATGGCTATTGCACTTGCTTTACAGCAGTAACATACACGTGCTGATTTCAAAATGAACCTGCATGCACTTTGTTGTACCCACCCTAACCCCTGCTTCTGGCACGGGCACAAGTGCCTGCCCCGTGAAACATCAGGCGCGCTTTTTACAACATTCAGAAGGGCAGTTGACAAATAGCCCCTCATCTAGCCACATTGATCCGTTTTACCATAGCTAGACAGGTCTTTCTTTGGTACAAAGTCAGCAAAATCCAGGTGTTTCTGTTGTACGTGTGCAGGTAGAGGCAGGGAAAAGCTTCCATTTCCATGGGCTTATACATAAGAACATAAGAATATGCCATACTGGGTCAGAACAAGGGTCCATCAAGCCCAGCATCCTGTCTCCAACAGTGGCCAATCCAGGCCATAAGAACCTGGCAAGTACCCAAACATTAAAGAGATCTCAAGCTACTACTGCTTATTGATTAATAGCAGTTTATGGACTTCTCCTTTAGGAACCTATTCAGACCTTTTTTAAACCCAGTTTTACCTCTGGTAATGAATTCCAGAGCTTAATTGTGCGTTGAGTGAAAAAGAACTTTTTCTGATTTGTTTTAAATTAGCTACTTGCTAACTTCATGGAGTGTCCTCTATCCCTTTTATTGTCTGAGAGTAAATAACCAATTCACATTTACCCTTTCAAGTCCTTTCATGATCTTAAAGACCTCCATCATATCCCCCCTCAGCCTTCTCTTCTCCAAACTGAATAGTCCTAACCTCTTCAGCCTTTCCTTATAGGGGAGCCATTCCATGTCCCTTTAACATTTTGGTTGCCCTTCTCTATACTTTTTCCAGTGCATATATATCTTTTTTTGAGATGTGGCGACCAAATTGTACACAATACTCAAGGTGCGGTCTTTAATTTAATGATATGATTAATATCCACATCAACATTCTTTTAAAAGAATGGATAATTTGGCTCAGCATGGTACATTTTTAATAAGCAAGCTCCTATTTTTTTGATTTTGCATTAGGGCATTCAAAATTAATTAACAAATATAATTAACTTGATTCTTATTTCATTTTGTAATATATTTTATTAGTGATGCATTATCATTATAAGAATAATAATACTGCAAAATTTTCAGCGTTCTATATTTTCATTTTTCATTGCATATTAAGCTATTTAATGACTACAATCAACGTAAACAAGTTAATTCTTGCTGTTGTGATAGGTCCAGAGTACATGAAATAAATATTCATGTTGGCTATTTTGCATATTCTCCATACTCTATAACGCAGGTAAAATCAATATATAATTTTCTTCTTCTTCTTTCCCCCTTTTCTATTTATGATTCTTTATATCACTAGACTTGGGATATATTATTTATGATTTAAACACTGGTGCCATAGTTCATGCCTCCCCAATTCTCCTTTGCCATCTGTTATCTATTTTTGCTGTATGTCTATGTGTATATATATTTTGATATTTGTTTGCATATTAAGGTCACCTATTTATTATTTTATTTTTTATATATATATATTTTATTGGTGCTATTTTTTTTATATAGTTTTCATTATTTATATTTCTATGTGGGATTTTTTGTGTTGGTCTGCATCTGAGCATCAAGCAGTGATGACTTTTCTTTGGTGCACCTCATCGGGTCTGAAGGCGCACTGGTTGGGAAAGTCTGTGCTTCTGTACAGAGTGGACAGGTGTTCAGCAACTCTACCTGAAGAACTTCTCCTTATCTGGCATCTTTATAGAGGGGAGCTGGGGATCTGTCACTAGAAATGGATATTATATTGCAAAAACCAAGCCCTGGTTTTACAGGAACTACTGTAGTGTAAATCAAATCCTTTTTCTGCAGCAAATAATTATCATTTCATTAACACAAACATTGTTTTCCTTAACATTCATGATAAGAAACCTTAACCTCTCCAAGGAGGATCATGAGTGTCCTATAGACCCTACAGAACACTGGAATGTTCCACCATTCTCTGTGACTCTTCCATTAAATAGCCTGGGTCAAAAAATGTCCTTGAATGGAAAAGGATCCAGATGTTGTGATGGAATTACAAGCTGGTTATACCCTGAATATCTTTGACTTGCAGTAACTAAAATGCCACTGGCAGTTAAAACACCACGACAGGCAGTCCAGCAGCAGCCATGACCAAGGCCAAGAGCCAGAGCTGCTCTAGTTCAGGGGTATCGAACTGCTCTTCAAGGGGCCACAAATAGGTTATGTTTCCAGACTAATCAAATTATGCTAATTAATCTGATTCTTGAACAAAATATATGCAAAACATATCTGATCAATATTTATCTTGAATATTCTAAAGACCAGACCAGTTTTCAGCCCTAATAATTATCATCACTTTACAGTAAATTTCCCTAAGCCAGTCCCTTCCAACCTAAGGATTCTGCTGTGAGACGAATTGTATGGGGATATGTGTTCAGACAGGAACATGACACTTCATAAGCATGGCACAATAAAATGACTGTGCATATGCTGAACACATGGCAGCAGACACAAAAAGGGTTTAAAAAAAAAAGCACAAGTTTGAAATCTGTGAGTTGTAGCACCAGAGAAAGAAACTGTGTCACAGACATCTGCACACAGGATGCTCCTCAGCCTGCTTACCAAGGCACCAAGCAAGCTGTATTTAGAGGGATAACCATCCTTTTTCAAACCCTCATAAAAGTAACAGCATCAAAGGAATCGTAGCTGCAGCCAGGAAAAACCATGATGCCTCCTGCATGCCTTCAGCCTAGGAAAGGAACATGTTTTATGAAATGACAGCCATGTGAAGAACCAATTCATATATTCACATGAGTGATATCCTTAAAATCTATTGAAGGAAATGGAAGTTTCTATTATATTTTACACAACTCGGCAACTCTCTCTGGTTTGATGCAGGGGGCTGGAAAAGGGAACTGGATTCAGACAATTCTGGGCCTGACTTTTACAGTCCGGGGTGCTGATACGCAGACATAAGGGAAAAGTGCAGGACTGCTTCTAAGGCCAAGTCCAAAAGCAAAGCACATTCAAGCAGCAGCACTGTATGAATTATCAGGAAGGCTGCTCACCCTGTAAAAATGTTGCTAACAGCCTTAACAGAAGGCATGGGGGTAACCTGCACGGAGCGGCAGTTACTGCCCTTAACAGAAACATGGGGGTAACCTGTACAGAGCGGCAGTTACTACCCTTAACAGAAGGCATGGGGTAACCTGCACAGAGCGGCAGTTACTGCCCTTAACAAAAGGTATGGGGGTAACCTGCACAGAGTGGCAGTTACTTCCCTTAACAGAAGACATGGGGGTAACCTACACAGAGTGGCAGTTACTACCCTTAACAGAAGGCATGGGGGTAACCTGCCCAGAGTGGCAGTTACTACCCTTAACAGAAGGCATGGGGGTAACCTGCACAGAGTGGCAGTTACTACCCTTAATAAAAGGTATGGGGGTAACCTGCACAGAGTGGCAGTTACTTCCCTTAACAGAAGGCATGGGGGCAACCTGCACAGAGTGGCAGTTACTTCCCTTAACAAAAGGTATGGGGGTAACCTGCACAGAGTGGCAGTTACTTCCCTTAACAGAAGACATGGGGGTAACCTACACAGAGTGGCAGTTACTACCCTTAACAGAAGGCATGGGGGTAACTTGCACAGAGTGGCAGTTACTACCCTTAACAGAAGGCATGGGGGTAACCTGCACAGAGTGGCAGTTACTACCCTTAACAAAAGGTATGGGGGTAACCTGCACAGAGTGGCAGTTACTTCCCTTAACAGAAGGCATGGGGGCAACCTGCACAGAGTGGCAGTTACTTCCCTTAACAAAAGGTATGGGGGTAACCTGCACAGAGCGGCAGTTACTACCCTTAACAAAAGGTATGGGGGTAACCTGCACAGAGCGGCAGTTACTTCCCTTAACAAAAGGTATGGGGGTAACCTGCACAGAGTGGCAGTTACTTCCCTTAACAGAAGACATGGGGGTAACCTACACAGAGTGGCAGTTACTACCCTTAACAGAAGGCATGGGGGTAACCTGCACAGAGTGGCAGTTACTACCCTTAACAGAAGGCATGGGGGTAACCTGCACAGAGTGGCAGTTACTACCCTTAACAAAAGGTATGGGGGTAACCTGCACAGAGTGGCAGTTACTTCCCTTAACAGAAGGCATGGGGGCAACCTGCACAGAGTGGCAGTTACTTCCCTTAACAAAAGGTATGGGGGTAACCTGCACAGAGCGGCAGTTACTACCCTTAACAAAAGGTATGGGGGTAACCTGCACAGAGCGGCAGTTACTACCCTTAACAAAAGGTATGGGGGTAACCTGCACAGAGCGGCAGTTACTTCCCTTAACAAAAGGTATGGGGGTAACCTGCACAGAGTGGCAGTTACTACCCTTAACAAAAGGTATGGGGGTAACCTGCACAGAGCGGCAGTTACTTCCCTTAACAAAAGGTATGGGGGTAACCTGCACAGAGCGGCAGTTACTACCCTTAACAAAAGGTATGGGGGTAACCTGCACAGAGCGGCAGTTACTTCCCTTAACAAAAGGTATGGGGGTAACCTGCACAGAGCGGCAGTTACTACCCTTAACAAAAGGTATGGGGGCAACCTGCACAGAGCGGCAGTTACTTCCCTTAACAAAAGGCATGGGGGCAACCTGCACAGAGTGGCAGTTACTTCCCTTAACAAAAGGAATGGGGGTAACCTGCACAGAGTGGCAGTTACTGCCCTTAACAAAAGGTATGGGGGTAACCTGCACAGAGCGGCAGTTACTGCCCTTAACCAGAAACATGGGGGTAACCTGCACAGAGCAGCAGTTACTTCCCTTAACAAAAGGTATGGGGGTAACCTGCACAGAGCGGCAGTTACTACCCTTAACAGAAACATGGGGGTAACCTGCACAGAGCAGCAGTTACTACCCTTAACAGAAGGCATAGAGGGTAACCTGCATGGAGGAGCAGCAGTTACTACCCTTAACAGAAACATGGAGGTAACCTGCATGGAGGAGCAGCAGTTACTACCCTTAACAGAAACATGGAGGTAACCTGCATGGAGGAGCAGCAGTTACTACCCTTAACAGAAACATGGGGGTAACCTGCATGGAGCAACAGTTACTATCCTTAACAGAAGATATGGGGGTAACCTGCATGGAGCAGCTGTTACTATCCTTAACAGAAACATGGAGGTAACCTGCATGGAGGAGCAGCAGTTACTATCCTTAACAGAAGATATGGGGGTAACCTGCATGGAGCAGCAGTTACTACCCTTAACAGAAACATGGAGGTAACCTGCATGGAGGAGCAGCAGTTACTATCCTTAACAGAAACATGGGGGTAACCTGCATGGAGGAGCAGCAGTTACTATCCTTAACAGAAGATATGGGGGTAACCTGCATGGAGCAGCTGTTACTATCCTTAACAGAAACATGGGGGTAACCTGCATGGAGCAACAGTTACTACCCTTAACAGAAAACATGGGGGTAACCTGCATGGAGTGGCAGTTACTCCCCTTATCAGAAGGCATGGAGGTAACCTGCACAGAGAGACAATTACTACCCTTACCAGAAAGCATGGGGGTAATCTGTACAGAGCGGCAGTTACTACCCTTAAAATAAGGGATGGGGTAACCTGCATGGAGCGACAGATATTACCAGAAGCAAATTGCTGGGCAGACTGAATGGACTATTTGGTCTTTATCTGCTGTCATTACTATGTTACCCCTCTGAGTATTATGGGTTATTTGGTCTTTATCTGCTGTCATTACTATGTTACCCCTCTGAGTGTTATGGGTTATTTGGTCTTTATCTGCTGTCATTACTATGTTACCCTTCTGAGTATTATGGGTCCTACTACCAGTTCTTACATAATGCCCAAGATGATGTGCTGATGTTACATAACCACTCCTCCCTGATGTATCATTCAGTTTCTCCGGTTAATGTTTGCAGAATTGAACCTGTCTTGTTTTACTAAGTGCTCATTGGTAATGGGTTGATTTCAATAATTATAGAGCTCATTATTTATTTTGCATAGATTTTGCCTCAGTGCAAAAGCTAATTAGCGTGCTGTCAGTGTTGATTATGCATTTTCGTTTTAATAGAAGTATAAATCATACTTCTTGACCATGAGTCACAGCAAAGCAGCATACAATACAGCACGTTTAATGCATGAACACGAACACACTTTAGTGCATCGGCTCCAAAACTGCAGATCTTTTCCCTCTCTAACACAGGACACGGAAGTCTTTCTTTCTTTTTTATTTCACAGAAAGGGTGGCGGATGCATGGACTGCCCTACTGGAAGAAGTGGTGAAAACAAGAATGGTCATGGAATTCAAAAGGTCACCCAGTCTCTTCATTTACAGTACACCCTCTAGCCAGTGGGGATCCTCTGTCCCATCAGCCCTAACCCTAACCCATCAACCAGGCCAGAATGTGATAACCTTCAGGGTAACATTTCTCCATGGGCTAACCTGCAGGGAGCGGCAGTTACAACCTAACTCTTTGAATCATTTACTATGTCACTGTTACTGTGTATGTTTTAGCTCTTAAACATAAGAAATCCCTTCACAGGATTAAACACATTTCAAAGATGAAAATGAAAGCCACGTTTTGTACAGCTGTGGCTTAGGAGCCAGGGGTGGCCTTCAGCCTGCGTTTTCTCTTGCTGATGGCTGCAGATCCCTCATCCCAGAGAACCATGCGGTACGCAGCCAGAACAGATCAGCAAACTGTAGGACTCTCTCAGAACAGAAATAACCATCTCCCAGCCAAAAAAAAAAAGTGAAATGCGCTTCCGCAGCATCCTCCTCGTTTCCAGGGAGCTTACTTGTATGTGAAATGCGCTTCCGCAGCATCCTCCTCGTTCCCAGGGAGCTTACTTGTATGTGAAATGCGCTTCCGCGGCATCCTCCTCGTTCCCAGGGAGCTTACTTGTATGTGAAATGCGCTTCCGCGGCATCCTCCTCGTTCCCAGGGAGCTTACTTGTATGTGAAATGCGCTTCCGCGGCATCCTCCTCGTTCCCAGGGAGCTTACCTGTATGTGAAATGCGCTTCCGCGGCATCCTCCTCGTTCCCAGGGAGCTTACTTGTATGTGAAATGCGCTTCCGCAGCATCCTCCTCGTTCCCAGGGAGCTTACTTGTATGTGAAATGCGCTTCCGCAGCATCCTCCTCGTTCCCAGGGAGCTTACCTGTATGTGAAATGCGCTTCCGCAGCATCCTCCTCGTTCCCAGGGAGCTTACTTGTATGTGAAATGCGCTTCCGCAGCATCCTCCTCGTTCCCAGGGAGCTTACTTGTATGTAAAATGCGCTTCCGCAGCATCCTCCTCGTTCCCAGGGAGCTTACTTGTATGTCATTTCCCTCTGGAAGCCTCCAGTCGCACCTCGGAACTGAAGGTGATCGCTGATCAATCAGAAACTGGCCCTGGTTTGGACATTTTCCTCTTTCATTCTTTCTTTTTCGAGTTGCCGCAAGTGTAACAAGAGCTCTGGAGGTGATGAAAAGCATTAACATTGCAGGACACTTGGGGATTTGAGAGGATTTCAAAACAGGACATTTCAGACAGGCGATGTAGTCTCAACAAGCAAGGTTTAGGCTGGGGGCGTCCGCCAGTGCTGTAGGAGGCTGTCCTAGAACTAATGGGCAACCCCTGCTGCGGGGGGAGACTCGGAGAAAGCTCCAGGAATGGAGAGTTGGGGGTCTCAGCACATTCGACCCCATGCATGGGTTCAAGAATTATCACCGCCTCACTTTCCAGATAAAGGTATTGTTGGGTTGACTGCTCTTAAATACATTTTCTTTGGACCATCCCAATGGAGCTTTCTCCTGGAAGCCATGGGTCAGGTGATGTAGTCGGCATGCATTAGAGATGCTGCAGTATGACGTGTGCTAAAGCTGTCAGAACTCACATTATAGATTCCTTTAAGTCAGTTTCCTGTTATCAGGCCCATGGCCCCCTTGGCATCTCTCTTGGATCTCCCCTTATAGTGTCCTCATATTTCTCTTTACTTTATTATTATATATGTACTTTCATTTTCCTATAGTTGATTTAAATGCAAACAAGGATAAAATTAAATAAATAAATTCACATCTTCTTTTATTTTAAACCCTCTTTCTTGGGTTATTGCCCTCTGTCTTCATTTTAAATCACATTATGAAAAAAGCAAGCATTGCAGGGACGTTCTTATTCTGCATGGAAATCGTAGTTTATGCAGTCGCCTTCTTGCTCTTCGGACTGTCCTATCTGATTTGCACACAAAAGAAAATTAGAATCATTTGTGTTTCTTGTGATGCCATCAATTCGTAGGCACTTCTTGTATAAGAAAGATATAAAATGTGCACAACAACAACAACAACAAAAAGCCAAGCCTTTCAGTCCTAGCGCCACACTAGAAGGAGTGAATTTCTTTATAAGAGAAGGAAAAACAAATCATCCTCCAGCTAGCATATTCTTCATACAAAGTGTCTTTCTGTATTGTCTAACTTTCCCACTTTTATATACAAAGATCTTTATTTTTCTAAACTCCAAATTTTAAAAAATGTAAAACAAAAAATAAAATAAAGTGGGCATTTTGAGGTCAGTGCAATAAGATGCATTCAGCAGAGCGCTCGGTTGTAGGTACATTTTTTGTACATGTACAACTATGCGTCCTGCTTAGCGCCCTTGCATGGAAATCCCATGCACATGAAGGCATTAACTATTGCCCCCCAGTGCAGTGAGGGCCTCTGGCTTAACACTGGAAATGTTATTCCTGGTCAGAGATGGAGTAAGGTTTCCAGCGCTAATTATCAGTCTAGGAGCAGAAACCAGAGTTCCTGCACCAGGACTTGTAATTGGGATTCAGGCACAGAAAACATGCACTTTGTGTGTGCAGAAATCATGTTTTGTGCAATAAGTCTTTTATAAGCACAAAGCATAAATTATGACTGAGAAACTTCCCGGCTCCCCTGAGTTTAAAATGTGCATTCAGCCTGTGCTGAGCACACGTTTTCCAGTCAGCACACTTGTTAAACTCCACTGTACAGGGGTACGACGAGTGAGATGATCAGATTTGCGGATGACGCAGTTGTTAAATCTCAAGCAGATTGTGATGAATTGCAGGAGGACCCATGAAAAAAAAACAAACCCCGAAATGCAGGAAAAATGAAGTTTCCCACAGTTCACTAAACACAAAGCCCGAAACGAAATTTCAAAACTATGCACATCTCTAGTAATTAATAAGCAATAGTAGCTTGAGATTTATCTAATGTTTGGGTACTTGCCAGGTTCTTGTGGCCTGGTTTGGCCACTGTTGGAAACAGGATGCTGGGCTTGATGGACCCTTGGTCTGACCCAGTATGGCATGTTCTTATGTTTTTATGTTCTTATTACTGCATTAGTGAAAAAAAATGTAACCTGTGCCTTAAGAAACCGTGGGCTGAATTTCAGTGCAGAGTTGTACCCCGCACATTACTGCATCGCCCCTTTGGCTGGAGGAGTCAGTGCCTCCCTTTAGAAAACAGAATTGGCCTCCTGCAGCTCCACCAGGGGTTAATTCCTTGTGCTCCATGGGCAGTTTACTAAGGTTTCCTTTATTTCGCTCTGTTTCTCAGTGCATCACTTGCATTAACATCCTCGTCTGTTTGTTTGTTGCTTGCTGGCCTAAAACTGTCACTGCAAACAGTGCGGGGAAATGAAATCGGAGTCTAAATGAAATGAGGCTCGGCGCCCGAATGATGTTCACATGTTGCCAAGCTGCACTGTTTATGACTTCGGTCGCATTTAATCGAGGTCTTTTTGCACTTATTTACACTATTTCGAGCTACAAAAGTCGTGCTTTTCATTTGCTCGTGGCCCTGCTACTGCAGGTCTTGCAAACGGAATCCGATTCCTTCCATCCTCACTGATCGGTGGCAGAGTTTGCACCGAAGCCAGGAGGAGGTTTTGGGAACCTTAGCTGGGGGAGCCTTGCTCGCGGCCGCTGCACCTTGGCCCATTTGGGCTGGGCTCGGCCGCTCTCTCCCCTGGGGCCCGGAATAAAGTGCCATTGTGCAGGGGGCGCGTGGCGGCAGCGGGCCGCTGATTGGTCGGAAGCGGGGGGCAGTGTTCTCTGCGGGGGCGGGGCTCCGGCTGGAATTTCCGCCCGGGGGGGGGGGGGGGGGGCTATCCCGATAGCGCGGGGATGGGCTCAGCCTGGGGCGCGGGCGCGGGATCCGGAGTCCAAACCTGCCCCTCCCTCGTTTTGGATTTGCGCCGAAGGACTGCAGAGTCCTCACCCCGCCTCCTCCACATTTCCTGGACGCCTGCTCGTTCTCGGCTACAAGGCTGAGAAGGAACCCTCCTCAGCTAATAAGCCAGACCTTAAAATTGATGGTAGCCAAAGGGCAGAAAAGGGATCATTAATGATAAGATCCAAATTGTGCAGGAAAAAGCATTAAATGTTTATCAATATGTGCGTGTTAAATCCAAGAAATCCTCAGCTTCCCAAACATCCTGCTTCTTGTACATTTAGAAAGCGTTTGGGAAATAAAAGTTGCTTGTGATTCATGAACATGTGCTCTTCTGTTCAAACCATTGACACATACGATACGTGCTCTTAAGTTTACATACCCCTGACAGAATTTGTAAGATATGTAGCATTTTAAGAAAACATGAGTGAACAGACAAAACACGTCTTATTATTTAATTTGAAACACATTAAAAATATTATGCATGACAGAATAGCACAATCATAAGACAAACCTTAGCAATAAAGGAAATAATAATAAAATGGTCCTGCTCAAAGGTTAAACCAAGGGGAATGTGCAAAATAACTTCTTAAATAATTGATTGATTGCAGACTTCAAAGTCCTTCAAAGAAGTTTAATTGTAACAAATATAGGACATATAGTACCGTCCCCCCGACAGGGCCATGTTTCACCGGAGGGGCTGCATCCGTAGGGACCCAAAGCAATATCCGTGCACCGCCTCTTACCGCGTTTCTTTCAGACATTTAAGGTTTCTCCTGTGCTTGACGGGCTTCCCTTTTTCGAGCTTAAGGAACTGTTTCATATGAAGGAACAAGCAATTTGCCTGGCTACACTTCACCGAGCTGATTGATCCCTGATGGGTCGCTTATTTTCATACAGTTCTGAATGCATGGCCACCTTCCATTCCTGACGGGTTTCGATGGTCTGCCTTTTGAACTGATCCACTTTTTTTAAAGATATTGCTTTGGGTCCCTGGCAAACCAGCCCCTCCGACAAAATACAGCCGCAGTAGGGTGGAAATGACAGGCTCTGAATATCCTTTCCTCCTCAACTGCTTCATTTTTGAGATAGCGGCCTTCGGGGTCCGAGCAGCGGCATGTAGCAGTATGGTTCAGTGCGCTACTCTCCGCTTGGTTCAACAATTGCTTACCACACAGGAGCTCCCATCAGCCGAGGCTGAGCAGGCCAACTGTGTGGAAGCGGCGGTTGCTTACACGGCGGATGCCTTGTATGATTTGTTGAGAACCTCGGCCCGCACCATGTCATCGGCGGTCGCTGCTCGGCGTTTGCTGTGGCTTAGGCGTTGGTCGGCGGATGCCTCGTCAAAATCGTATTTCCTCTAACTTTCGGTCTTGGAGATCCTTCAAGGCTACCCCTCCCGTGACAGGAATGGTAGTATGCTTAACCACAGCAGTCACTGCCGAATCCAATGTCGGGGGGGACTGTGCTATATGTCGTATATATGTTACTATTAAACTTCTCTGAAGGACTTTGAAGTCTGTAATCAATGAATCAATTATTTCAGAAGTTAACAGGTCACACCTTATTTTGCACATTCTCCTTTGTTTTCTGCTTCATGTGTGAATTATTTTCTCCCCCTCTATTTTCTGCATCCTGTTCAAATGTTTACATACCCTTAGTTCCTAATATTGTGCATTGCCCCCTTTTGCATCAATGACAGCTTTCAGTCTTTTGTGATAATTGTGAACGAGGCCCTTTATTTTCTCATGTGGTAAAGCTGCCCCCATTCATCTTGGCAAAAAGCCTCCGGATCCGGTAAATTCTTTGGTCGTTTAGCATGAACTGCGTGTCTGAGTTCTCCCCAGAGTGGCTCAGTGATGTTGAGGCCCAGAGACTGCGATGGCCACTCCAGAACCGTCACTTTCTTCTGCTGAACCACTGAAGGGAAGGGTTGCCAACTGGCTCCAGATTCTCAGGACAGGTTGATCCAGTCCTGCTTTTACTCCCCCTGCATGCAGGTACTTATAGTTTTGCTCTTCTTAGGGAACGCAATAGGGAAACCAGAATAAGTCTCAGCATGCAATGGGGTAAAACCAGGACGGAGAGTCCAAGTGCGCCCCATGCGCTGCTTCCTGGCTGATGGATTCAAGTTCTCCTCCAATATTTTCTGAGAAGATGCTGCATTCATCCTGCCATCAATTTTGACTAAATTCCTTGTGTGCTGTAGCTCAACCCCCTCCCCCCCCCCAAAAAAACCCAAAACAAAACAAAATTATTTTGTTCTAGAAGTTTTGAGGCTTCTCTAGGTGCTATTTGGTGTATTGTAAGTGGGCTGTTTTGTGGCGTTGGTGCAGCAATGGCTTTTTTTGTGGCAGTTCTACCTTGCAGCTCATTTTTGTTTTTGTATCTCCTTATTGTGCATGCTGAAACATCCACACCACTTTGTTTCAGAGAAGCCTGTATTTCAGTAGAAGTTGCTTGTGGGATTTTCTGTGCATCTGGACAAATTTTCCTGGCAGTTGGTCTCCCTTAGTATTAAGAGAACCCATAATTTTCTACTTCTTGACCAGAGTTTGAACAGTACCGACTGGCATTTTCAAATCTTTGGATATCTTTTTATATCCTATTTCTGATTTATAAAGTTGAACTACTTTTGCTCACAGATCCTTTGAGAGTTCTTTTGCTTTCCCCATGCTTCAGTAACCACCAAAATCAGCGCAGCCCTGGATTTCTCAAGAGCTAAGAACCTCATTGACTATTTATACACAGACACTAATTACAATTGACTATTTACACACAGATACTAACTACAATCAGACAAAGCTCAGTTGTGGATACCTATCCTTCATTGCCATCTCAACTTGTGTGTTTGTCAACCTGAGTGTATATTATCAGCCCAAACATTCAAGGGTATGCAAACTTTTGAACAGGACCATTTTATTATTTCCTTTATTGCTATGGTTTGTTTAATGATGGTGCTATTCTGTGATGCATACTAATTTAAATGGAAACATTACAAATAACAGATGTATTTTGTCTGATCCCTCATGTTTTCTTAAAATGCTATACATCTTACAAATTCTGCAAGAGGTATGTAAACTTATGATCACAAGTGATACCATAGTAAATGGGGACATATGATCCCATGATTTTTCTCATGAACACTGAATAGTGAAGCCAGACAGAGTCTGCTTTGCACTGTTTTTCCAAGTGGCAATAGAGAGATAGTGTCTAGAGGATCAGATACTTCCATAAAACCTAATTTGGCAACTAGGAGACAACAGTTGGTGGCAGCAGTGTGAGTACCCTATTATTTGTTTATTTATTTACAATAATGTATATATCTCCTTCCAGATCCTTCATCTTCCAAAGCAGTATATGGGGTGTAAAACACTGAGATTGCAATAAAACATAACATCTCTAAAATATAAAATAAACAACAAATAAAACCAATACAAACCACAAATACAAACCACAGTGACCTGCTTGCACTTTCACTTCAGTTATATTACATGGGAGCATTCGTATATCTGTCAGTACCTCAAGCCTTACTTCAACATATATCATATATCATATCACATATAACACTTATATCTCTTCCCCAAGGTCTTGAAATAACTGGGTTTTCAGTTTCTTCCTAAACTGAAAAAATCAGTTTCAGTCCTAAATTCCACTTGTAAAGTATTCAAAACTCTGTTTTGCAAACCCACCTGCCAAAATGCTTTTCTTTAAGGAATATTCAACAGATTTGTTTGATTCATCCTCAAGGTACCAGATAAAAAATACCAGCCCACTCTGTTCCTTAAGTGCAGAGGACATGAAAATCTAATGCCAACATTTTAAATGTATGTTTCACACAGATAGCCAATGTAATCTCCTAAGTAGTGGTAATGTGTGCGTTCAATCAGTTACATTCCTGGCTGCAATGTTCTGTATTACTCAAAGTCTTCAAATCTTCCTTGGTAACCTACATAGAGACCATTGCAGAGGTCCAACTGTGCCATAACTAAAGCATAAACCACTGCTTTCAAAGCACCCATTTCCAAGAAAGAAAGTAACTATCTGACTAACCTCACTTTTAGCATTGTATTATGTGCCACCGCAGCAATTTCTGACTTTAAATTTAATGAAGAGTCCAATTAACTCATAATCATTTTACTTCTGAAACCAGAATAATTGACACAACAGGCAAAATTTGTAGGTTTGAAACCCTTATTGTCGCAACTCATAGTATTTCAGTCTTATTAGCATTCAAAACCAGTCTACTACCAGCCAACCATTCCACTAACATACCCAAACATGCATTTAGTAGGCTACTAGCACCTCTGGATCATTTCCCAATGGGCCACAACTGGATATTGTCAGCATAAATATGGTAATAAATCAATACTTCTGAATTAACCTCCTCAAAGAGCACAAATAAATATTAAAAAGCAGTTGAATAGAGATGATCCCTCAGGCACCTCACATTAAACTTACCTTGACGAAGATATCTTATCCAACACAGACTGATCCTTTCCACTCAAACAGATGATACCCAGCTAATAACTTCTCCGCTCCAAACCTACTGAACCACAATGATCTAACAAATGGACATGTTCCACCAGATCAAAAGTGCTTGAAAGGTAAGTAAGTAACCAGAACATCATCAAAAGCTGAAAGCATGACAATCTCCCTACTACAACCAGTATGGAAACTAGCTGGTAGTCATCCACTTCCTTCCCATTTTCCAAAAATTCAATTATTTGTGCAGTGACCACTTTCTCAATCACCTTTGTGGAGGTCAGACACTGGGCAATAATACTCACATAGTCATAGATCAGAACATTTGCTTTTCAAAATAGGTAATATGACTTTCCCATCAGATAATGAACTATTTACCAATTTTACCAATCATTTAAGTATCTGATCTAGCAAACCTGGGATTAGGTAAGATGGACAAGGATCCAGCCTAGAAAATGTAATCTTCGACCCAAAAACTTCTTGAGTTCAGGTAAAGACAACAATGAAATGTCAGGAGATCCATCTGTGTACTTATCATTCATTCCTCACTATCGCTCCATAAACCACTTTCCCTATCATTCACTAAAGGATCTCTATCATGTAGCGGAGTTTGTAAATTCATAATGTTATTCTGAAAAGGATCCCTTTTTTATTAGTAGTCTTGAAAGCATGGGAATAAAGGTCAACAAAAGAAAATGATAAGGTGATACTTTTTTATTGGACTAACTTAATGCATTTCTTGTCTAGCTGAGAGGATCTATATTTTCTTTATCAGGTCAGAACAAAATGAACCTTGTTCTGCTCATTTTGTTCTGACCTGATGAAGGGAGTGTAATTCCAAAAGATAGTTAGGAGATGTATTAAGTTAATCCAATAAAAAGGTATCACTTTATAATTTTCTTTTGTTGACCTTTCTTCTATATACTTAAAAGGAGAAGTCTGGTTTTCCGGGAACAAGTCGTTCCAGCATGCAGCCATGGAAGACTGAAATTTGTTTTTTTGGTTTTTTTTTAAAAAGCATCCCCAGGAGAGGAATCGATCTATGCACCTGCTCCCACATGGTAGTGCAGTAACTTCAGTTGTGGATTTCAGCTCCTTCAGAAATTCCACTATCTGTGCTGTATTTCTTGTCTTCTGGTATAATCTCTTTTAGCAGACTTTCTGTTCACTAAATTTAGGTAACCAAACTGGTGACTGCCAGGTTTTGGAAACTCTCCCAAACTACAGTGCCTTGGGGCATATTCAAGATAGAGGGCCAGCTAGACCCAAATGTCTGTAATTTTCATTTTCTCCTATTTTCATATTCTCAATGTGTCCAGTTTTTAGAACATGCTAAAAACAAATCCTAAGACATCCTCATTGTCTGTCCACTTTCATCATCCCTGAAAGTGATAGCCAGATAATAGCTCAGCAAAGGTGTTGAGCTATCAAGGGCTTCTGGAGACATCTACTGAAGGACTGGTATTTTAGTCAACAAAGGCATGAGTGTTAATTTACTGAAATCTTATATAGCTAGATACTGAGGGTGAAGGAGAGGAGCTGGATAAAAAGGAGCACCCAATGCCCGAGTACCCCTTGCCTCCCCATTGAAAAGCGGTGGCTAACCAACCAATATGGTGGAAGTTGAAAGTTGTGACTGTCTCCAGCCACTTTTGGGACAGAGAAGGGAAGAGGTAGTGTCACCTAAACCCAGCGAGCAGCAGATAATTTTGGGCAAGAAGACTCAGAGAGAAGTTGCCAATAAGACTGGGATGTCTAGAGAAACATTGTATATAAAGGGAGGCCTCCAGGTGACATTTAAAGGCATGGTATTGATTAGGGTGCATCACATTTGTGCTAATACGTTTCTTAGGTCACTTATAGTGGTACATTACCTATGCTGCTAACACATAGTATTAGGGTTCAGTATTATACAGCACTGATGATATTATGGCTCCTACGGTAAACAGCTGCTCTAATTCAATATCAATCCATATATGACCTTATCCTTTAATCAGTTTTAGATATAAAGGAGGAGACAAACCTTAGGGCATTATAGAAATATTTTCAGGCTATATATATTATGTGCTGGGCAAAAGCATCAGTGCAGTCAATACTATTCCAACTAGGCTCATGGGACCTAATAAAAACTATGCAAAGTATGTTTTACTTGTGAAACCTGTATGTAGGTGAAAGTATGTGAATGGGTCAACAACACGTCTACATTTATTCTCATTCCCGGGGCAGGGAGGAGAGCAGTGAATGGAACAATCTGCATAGTTTTGATGACACAAACAATCTGAAACATGAAATATCATGAGTAGAGAAAGTATGTACAAATCTGTGGGCATCATTTTTCCTTAGGTAATAATCAAAGCAAAGCTATTGGTGTAAATCACACAAGTAAAAGCACCTATGGAGTTTGAATGCTCCCATGTTGGATTATTTCCCCTACAACCTTAACCCAGGGAGAGTATAAACCTTGAATTGGGCTGCTGGTGAATACTCTCGGTACCTGAGCTCCCTGCACAAGGCACAGCCTAGCCAGGACCCCAGAATTAGTATCCTGATTCTTTCAGAAAGTGTTTCATTAACTGAGCTCATAGGGGGAGGGAGCTCTCATACCCAGGACACATTTTCCTCATTAGATGCAAATTTCTCTAAAGAAAACAACCAGTATGGGAAATTGAATAAACCATCTCTGGGTCACAGAATTTGAGTATACAAAAATAATTCGTTTTCTTTGCAGAGTTTGTGCTGATTTTTGTGTTGAAGTGACCCAGGAGGCTCACCAGTGTTGTCGCTGAGTCCCAGAATTGTGCTCTCACTGTTTCTGATTTCAGTGGAATTATGGCCTTTTCTTTAATCCTGAGATATGTGTGTTATAAATACTAAACCATTCCCAAAAGTCTCTCAGTCCTCCAATAACACTGAACAAAGCCGTTAGCAATTACCTATCTCTTCAAAGAATGTGTTTTCATTGGCATTAAGCCTTGCTGAAATGAAGCGTGCATGGATTGTATGCAAATACATTTATAATCCAGTGCATCTTCGTAGCACGTAGCATTGCAGAATCAACTAAACACCCTTACACTTTGAAAACGTAGGATGTAAATCTTCTGAAGAGCTGTTTGTTATGTAGCATTGCACAGTTGGGAGCCAGTACTGCTCCTTCATTTGCTTTGCTATTTCACAATCAACCACCCAAAATTCCTACACCTTAACCAGCATCTTCTATCAACTGAATTATGTAGGGGGTAGAAGTAGCAGTGCCAAGTTTCATAATGCAAAACAACAATAGAGTTTTCAGGCCAAAACATAGTTTGAATGGGGGTCAAAAGCAATCAAGTTTTTCAATTAAATGCCCAGTAACATCACACATGCTTGCCAGTGCTAAAACTTGTGCCTCCGTTAGACAAAGAAAGAAGGTTATCCTGGCATTATGAAGTTGCAAAACAGCACCTTCGTCATGGAATGCATTATCAAACCTAAACCACCACTAGAGAAAGATCTTTTTCAAGAACTTGACTTCATGAATAAATCAGGACTGCATTTTCATGGGCATTAATTAATGACTGACCTATTTACAGAAGTACATACCATTGTGACTAGTCATGTTGGCTTCAATAACTTTCGATACCCTTTGTCACAAGATTCTCTTGGTGCCTATGCAATCATTTCGGATAGTGCGTACAGTATTCAACTACTTTTCCTTTTATTTGTCTGGTTGTACTCAACATATTAGAATCAGAAATCATGTTTCCAACTGGATTGCTCTAACCACTGGGGTTCCTCAGGACTCTTCCCTATCAGCAACCTTATTCAACATTTACATCTTCCCCTATGTAAGATCTTGGCATGTCTTGGCATATACTACAAAGTTTATGCTGATGACATTGAGTATTTTGTTCCTTACACTTCTTCCTGGACTGAGACCTTTAAATTTGTGTCTCTGTCTAAATTTGGTTAAAAGCTGGTTATTTCAAAATAGATTAATGTTGAGCATTGATAAAACAGAAGTGATTATTCTTAGTAAGTTTCTACTATCCAATATTCCCTCTGTGTTTCATTTTAGTGCTCACAACATTCCAATTGTTCAACAAGTCTTCAGTTTAAGGGTAGTGACTGAGCCCAGTCTATCCTTGATCCCACATATCAAAGTAGTTGGTAAATTATCATTCTATAACTTACAAATGCTGAGACAGCTAAGACCATTACTTCAGCCTCAAGCATTGGTCTTGGTGGGTCTGGATTATTGGAACTCTCTGTACTCAGGCCTCCCAGTGAACATTACACCCATTACAACTAGTACAAAATGCTGCTATATGGATCTTAACCACATAACCCCGGTCTTATCAGCTCTACATTGGCTACCAATTAAATGACGAGTGCAATTCGAGCTGTCTTCTATTTTACATAGTGATACCAGCTTATGAATGCATGCAATACTGCAAGTTTATAAACCTACATGTTTATTAATATCATCATCTTCTTGAAGTCCATCTGCCAAGTCGACACATCTGGATATCACTAAAGAAAGAGTTATCACAGTTGCTGGATCTCTATCCTGGAAATCTTTTCCATAAAATTTGCAATCAATGGAATGTTCAATATCTTTTAAAAATACTCTCAAAACATACTTATTTGCACAGGCATTTAAACAGGAACCATTGCACTCACTTTAGTTGATGTACAGGGCAAGTTTTGTGTTGTTGTGACCTATTGCCATTGCTGCAACTTTGTTGTTGATTATGTTTGTTTTTAAATTGTATTTCCCCTCAAACTAACTGCTATGTGAGAGGATAATAAATTCTTTAAATAAATAGATAGATAAAATGTCTTGCATCAGTGGTGGTTAGTGAGGTGTTAAATTAGGTAGACAAGTGACTGTTTGTACGGATCTACTAGCTGATTTCAAGAGAAGAAACATCAACAGTCTGTAGAGGTTTTGATGATTTAGCCTCTGAGGAAGCAGTGGCTGTGTTGGGCTTGTTGAATGGAATCCTAGACTGTTGTGTGTTTTATGTTTTTAAAGGTATTTAGACATTTTTCCAAAAATTGGTTTTGGTAAACAAGATGGATGATCGAACTGACCAGGTGGTCCATGCCATGCTGGACACACCGACAGGCTAGCTGACACCTTACATCTCACTGTGTTTATTTATTTATTTAATTCTTTTATATACCGACCTTCATGACGGATGTCATATCAAATTGGTTTACATGGAACTAGGGGGTAAACACTCTTAGCAACCATTTAACAATAGAACATTCAGAAGAGGCAAAGTTACATTTAACAAGGAGATCAAACTTGGGAATAGAAGAAAGAGAAGGAAAGAGAGACAACCATTCTGGGTATAAGAGGGCTTAGCTACGTATATTGCCAGGCAGGTTTAAGTTGTAAAGTTCCTAAAGCAGAATGATCATGGGAAAGCTTGGCGAAATTGTTATATATATAACAATTTGGTTTGATATATAAAACTTATATATACACACATATTTTATTACTGCTGGGTTTACCACTTTATACACTTTTGTTGTATTCCTGTCTTGGGTATATATTGCTTTGTTTGGGGCTACACTGGACTCTTTTTTTTTTTTTTTTTGCATTGTCCTTTAAAAATGGCACCATCTGCCTGGAGGCTGATGCCAAAGTGAAGTCACTTTGGCACGTTCTTCTGGTGCAGCCGGTGCTATTATAGTATACAACAATACAAACGTACTAACCAATGTAATACTTGTACTATCCTTTCCCTGACACACTGACACACTCACACACACACACACACACTCTCTCTCTCTCTCTCTCTCTCTCCTCGTGGACGGGAGGGCTGGAATAGGGAGCAGAGTAGCTTTTCTCTTTTCTGTCTGCTCCAGATTCGCACCACCTCCTCCTGTTCTCTGGGAGGGAGGGAGCAGTGAGTGTCTCTTGCTCTTCCCCCCTCCACCTTCACACTCTCATCCCTCCCCTTTTTCCCTGAAGGACAGCTAGGGAAAGGTTAGATTACAGAGCAGCATAGCTCCTCTCTGGAAGGGGACAAACTAGAGTAGAAAGCAGAGGGCTGTTCTATGCTGAGTGAGATTAGAGTCACTGACCAGTATTAATTATACCCCTGCGAACCTGATTTACATTCTCTACGCTGCATTAATTGTACTAAAATAAAATGTTTTCTTAATAATAAAACCCATGCATGCATTAACATTAAGCTCTAAGTTAATAGAGAATGAATAATTCTAGCAAACTGTTTGAAATTCAGGTGTGAACATGTCTGCTTCCGACAGGTTAGTTAAAAGGGGCTCCTGATTCACCACATTTTTTATCGGAAGCAAGATGTTCATGTTCTTAGGATGGGTGGGTTCTGTCCACTCTGCATCTTCTCAGTTTTATGGAAGCTATAAAGCTTACAGCACCTTAGAAAATTAACTACTTCAGCAGTCATTGGGAACATCTTTTCCCTTTATAGACTCCCTAACACATGGCATTTTTGGCACTCAGTCCAGGCAAGTCTGATGCATAACCACTTCAAGCTCTTCTTTTAAAAGAAGGGACTCTGGTCTCCTCAGGGCCAATCCTCAGAAGGACAGGGACAGCCACAGCAGGTGACTCCATTCCTACAGGAAGACTCTAAGCCAACCCTGGCTTTTTGACATCTCCATGCATCTTGGTATCTGCGGTGCTGCTGCCCAATAGAAGATGAAGGACCACAAATACCACAGTGCACTGGGGATGTGAAAGCAGAATCCGGGGAATGCCAAAAGTTGACTTCAGGAAACTGGGCCACTGGGCAGCTCCAGTTGAAATAAAAGTTTCCTGTTAAAACAAATTTAAGCATCAGGCTCTGGGACTATCATAAGGCCCCTTTCTGTGCCCAGGAACGAGAAATCTGTGACAAAGCTTTATTCCCGTTCTAGTAATGAAGTCAGCACTTTATTTATTTATTTTTAGAAAGATTTAGAAACTGCTTCCCTGGCCTGCAGAAGGTTTCTCAAAGCAGCATACAATATTAAATAACGTACAACATCACAGACTGCTCCGTTTGCTGGTCAAGGATGCGTCCTCGGATTCCTGATGAGCTCCCCCACTCCCGTGAAATATGGCCCCGTACCTTCTTCCAATCCTATCTTTTTAATGAGCAGCCTGAGTCTTACACCAGGACTTCTGCACTTAAAACATAGCTAAGTCCTTAAGCAAATACTGAGTCAAACCTTTTATCTCCATCGTAAGTTGCTATCGCTGTAAGCACTGAAGGTGTTCTGCAGGATTTCTCGTCTTTCGAAATCTTCCAAACCAGTCTTATTTCCTGAAGGGATGACATCTTCCTTCTTCAGAGACAGAATCTGACTCCTCATTCAGGCTCTTTTCCAGCCATTTCACCTTTTCTTAGCAGCCCACCAAAAAAGGTCAGCATTTGTACACTATTCTTCTGTCTTTCCTGCTTGCAAACTGGACCCAGCAGTAACGTTTATCATCACCCATATTCTATCCAGCAGTTAATAAAGATTTTTTTGTAAATAGTAGAAACATCCCTCATATTAGGGTTCCAGTGCTACTAAAGTTAATGTGAGATCTGGTAAAATAATGTGCTAAATTATAGCCCTAAATGACATGCACTGCCCTTGCGTACATGATGCCTACCTCCAGATCATTCTGGATGTTAAAGCCACAGCGTTTTAGCCCTTCTACTGTATTCCACTCCCTACTAGTCTTATGGCTAAGAGGTGAGCATCCCAGAAAATTCTGAGATAAAACCAAATCAGATCCATGAATACACGGAGTTAAAGCAAACCTTTAGGACCCAATTCACATCGACTTAGTCACTGTAAAATCTCTGAATCAGGATTATAAATTCCAAATTTTCTGAAGTGCTATTATGAGGCTATGAAATGCTTGAATTGGGCCCTTGGTGAGTACAGATCCTTCTGATGGGCAAACCACAGTTCCAGACCCCTCACCACAGTATTCCTAGCTGTGGACAAAATTGCACTGGCAGGGCTCAAGCTCAGCCTTGGAGCCCACCCCTGTTTAAACTTGAGTTACAGTGGAGGTGTACAAAATGAAACACTGCCCGTCCCCATTGTTATAGAAAGAGCAGATAAGTGGAGCAATCTGAGCAGGAAATAAACATTCCAGTCTAGTTCTATATTACAGACCAAGGCACAGCTCACAACTCAAGTCATCTGGGAATCAGTGAGGTCTAAGCCCTTTAAAACCTGCAGTAACACACCATGCCATGCAGGGCCAGATTTCATGTTCCTGGTCCCTCCCAAGGACAGAAATCAGAGAGCATTAGAGGGAGCCCCGGAGTTTGGGCTCTTTTAGAATTTGGAGCTGTAGGCACAGGGACAGTGCTTCCATTACATGAACTAGGCAGCCACCTATAGCACCCACTCTTGGGGGTCACAAAATCACCCGGCCTTGCCCTCAGCGGAGCCTATCCCACTGGCAGCTGAAGAACAGAGAAGCAGAGACCCCTTGGGGCAATCAGCAGAGTCCCTCCCACTGGTGGACAAGAAACAGAAGAAAGGCCCGGTAAGGCTGCTGGCAGAACCCATCCTGCCGGTGGCTGAAGAAAGGAGAAACCTGATGAGGGTAATGGCATAACCCATCCTGCTGGCAGATGAAGAATATAGAAGAAAAGGCTCAGTGGATCCACTGGCTGAGCCCATCCTACCAGCAGCTAAAGGTACAGAGAAAGCGAGGCCCAGATTGAGTGAGCGGGAGTGCATTTGTGTGAGTGAGAGAAGGGACTGTGTGTGTGATTATTCTTTTTATCAATATGGTTTTACATTTTTTTTATTTCCTCATTTTATGAGGAATAGTGATGTTTCTGTTTTTCCATTGTTGCACTCTATATAGAGTCTGGCTTGTAGCAGTTTTCTGTTCAGTTTGGGTCTCCATGTTTCTATTTCTGTTTTATGTTCCTTTTATTCTGTATATTCTATTTACATGCACTGCTGTGAAGCCCCAACCAGAAAACCCTGCAAAAAAAACCCAAAACAAATCTTGGAACCCTATTGTAATGCATGTTAGGTGCAGGCTTGGCCCTAGGGAAGCCAAGAGTAAACTAAATTACAATTACAATATAGTAAATCTCCCATAATGAAACAGTAACAATCCTACCTACAAAAAGACAAGCCCAGGCTCTAAAACACCAATACACCTGCTAATAGAAAAATGGAACAAGTGAGGCTGCTATAGATCCCTTCACATTATCAGAATGCCTCCCCTAGGTCACTCATGCAGATCACACAGATCCTCACCAAATACATTTTGTTGTAAGTGCAATTTTTACCTCAGAAGAGTATACTTTGAATGTCCTTTTTCAGGTACACTCTGTTATTATAAATGCCTAATTTTTAATTGTGCTTGGAAAGGGCCATATGGCTGGCTTTTGTGGGGCGGGTTCTCCTGAAGCACCTTATGCCCTGTCTGTATCCGACAAGATGCAGTGCCTGTGCTGTAGAGCTCTTGTAAAGATCAAAAAAGTATCAAAGAATCGCATGGAAGGAAGACGTCAGCCTTAGGGATAAGATGAAGGCAGCACTGGGTTCCCTGCTAAGGAAAATCGCCCAGTGAGGGGGGGGGGGGGGGGGAACGTTTGGTACGGGCCCTACCAGGAGTGCAGCTGATGGCTGAGGGCAATGGATCCCTGAAGGGAAGGGGCAGAATGGGGGTGCCTCGCCTGCTCCCTCTTCTTGGCTGGGTGATGAAGCATCCGCCTGGAATTACAAGCAATCACTCACCTCCCAGGCAGGGCTTTCCGCCAGTAGATGGCAGAAACATGGCCTGAAAGGGAAAGGGAGTCTGGCTTGGCGAGACTTCCTTCTCTTTACAAATGCAAGAGAGTGACTTGCAGGTGTCCACATGGATTTGGGATGGGGTGCATCAATTCCTGGCCAATGCCCTTGAATAGTTGCCATCTAGAAAGATGCAGCACCAAACGGCTAAAGCAGACGGTTGATCAGCAGTAGCCATGGGCTGGGATACCTGCAAGTTGTTTTCTGGTGGATGCATTTAAACCTGAACATGGCAGTTGGAAACGGTGGATTGAAATCACCTTTTCTGCCCAAAGTGTTCAGTGATTATAGGAATCTTATACTTGGACATAAAAGGCTTCCAAAACATTGTTTATTTACAAATAATAAGAATAATAAACATTCAGATCTCCTTGTTACATTCAATTTCTAGCAATTAGGAAAAAACATTGAAAACAATTTAGATAAATGCAAACTTTGCTTTATGACTGTAGCAATATCATTTCACAATAGTTATTTGGAAGTGTATTTATTAATCATTATGGGGGAAATGTAGTAACAGCCACATAAATTATGCACATTCTCAAAGGGAAAGCGCCTGCCTACGCCCCTTTGAAAATTATCCCAGCAAAACTACCTGCTGCTTTGTGTGCAGAGGTTTTTTGGAAATGTTATGTGCAGACTGTTGAACAGGGGTAACAGAAGATCTTTTTTGGCTGGGAGGGAGGTGGAACAAAACTCTGCCCCCCTTGCCAGTTTCTTACATTCTTTGCATAAACGTGTTCAGGGTGGGGGCGCACTCTGTCCCTTGGCCATAGGTGCTAAATGGCCTGGCTAGGGCTCTGCCCAACCCTACCTCAACGGGAGGACTCTGCTTAGTCCCAGTAAACGTATGCACGCCACTCTCTGACTAAACTCCCTAAGTAAATCTTGCACCGGGAGGAAGTTAGGAATCCAAGCCGAAAGAAAGAAAAACACAGGAGTCTGCACCGGGTTCCTTTCAACTCCCCCTGGTTTGCAGTGCAGGCAGTCCCTGCTCCGCAGAGCTTACAGTCTGATCCGCCAGCCTTCTCTTATCAGGATTTCATCTCGGCACCTGCTCGCACAGCCCTGGCCGCGTGCCCCTTAGGTTATCGAGCAAGGAATACAAGGAGAGCAGAGCAGGCAGAGCTCCCCACGCGGCTCGCGCCGCCGCCCGTGCAGGCGCAGGCGCAGGCGCCGGCGCGCGCTCTCCGGCGTAGTAGTTTGAAGGAGGCCCCGCCCACGCGGCGGGCTGTCAAAGGGGCCGGCGCCTCCGATTGGTCGGCGCCGAGGACACCACCTGCCTGACTCCTTCATTCATGTGACAGCCCGGGGCTTATTTGAGGGCGCATCCCGGGCCGCGCGCGGTCACTTGCAGCGCCGCCTCGGGACAGCTCGCCGGGCGCTCCCAGCACAGCGCGGGCAACTTCTGCAGGGGCGATGAGGGCGGCACTCGCCATGGCTCTGGCGCTGGCCCTGGCCAGCTTTGCGCCGGCTCGGGGCACCGAGGCCACCGATCTGCCCGAGGCGCCCCAGGAAAGGGAGAAGAGCGGCTCGCAGCAGCAGCAGCAGCAGCAGAAAGGCCGCCTGTCCCTGCAGAACTCAGGTGGGTGAATCGGCCCAGGAGATGCACGTGCGGGGGTGCGGGGGGAGCTCGCATTGCAAGGCTGGCAGAGGAGGGAGGTGAGCGCGCCGGATCCCGCACGGCACCGCCGCCGCCGAGCACGTGCTGGGGCAGAAGGCACGGATGGGAGGACAGCGGGAGGCATCGATCGCGGGGGAGCAACTTCTGGCCGGGACTCCTCTCGGAGCAAGGGAAAGAAAACGCCTGGGGAGGGGGCACAGCACAGGACTCCCTTTCCACCTTTAGTGCATGCGATTGCCTTTTTTTTTTTTTGTGCCCCGTGGATGCTTCAGTGCCGGAATGTCCCTCAGGGAGGGCGCATGTGATCCAGGGAACTGCCAACCCCAGCACTAAATCCAGCTGCCAGCCCCGAGCCAAGAAACGGCTGCGCTCGCCCTCTGCCAGAAGGGGACCCTTTCCTTCCAGGCTTCGGCGCGCGCTGCCTCACCGCGCGCGCTGCCTTCCTGCGTGTCCCCCCCCCCGTCTCACCACGCGCGCTGCCTTCCTGCGTGTCCCCCCCTTCCTCACCGCGCGCGCTGCCTTCCTGCGTGTCCCCCCCCCTCCGCCTCACCGCGCGCGCTGCCTTCCTGCCCTCCGCCTCAGCGCGCGCGCTGCCTTCCTTCGTCCCCCCCTGCCTCAGCGCGCGCGCTGCCTTCTTGGCCCCTGCCTCACCGCGCGCTGCCTCTCTCTCTTCTAGTGGAGATCAAGCACTGCCTGGTGAGCGCCGGCGACGTGGGATGTGGCGTTTTCGAGTGCTTTGAGAACAATTCCTGTGAGATCCGGGGCTTGCACGAGATCTGCATGACCTTTCTGCACAACGCCGGCAAGTTCGATGCCCAGGTAAAAGCCCCGCACGTGCCAGGGAAGGAGAGAAAGACCGAGCCTGCAGGGCTATCTGGTGCCCTTGGGTCAGGCACCCTCCTCTTCCAGCCTCTGCTGGTACTGGACCTGGCATTGCTGGGCTTTGGAGTCCCCCCAAAATGTTGGTGCTCTAGGCACCTGCCTAGTTTGCCTAATGGAAGCAGCAGTCCTGTGCCTGGCCACTGGTTCCAAGCCTTCCAGATCTCTTGGGTGATATTTTCCAGTATCTCTTGATCTTTAATCCATACATTTATTAAAAAAAAAAAATTAACTTTTTTTTTTTTTTTTTTACATAACAGCAAAAGCCTCATGAACTAAATCTTTCCCAGTGCTATTCTGGGTTCATCCATACCATGCTTTCAACCACAGAAAGAAGAAAGGGTCTCTCTCTGCGAATGTCACATTTCGCCAGCTTTGGGTTTGATTATTTTTACATTCTTTGCCTTTCAGAAAGCAGACCAGGCAGCTGCACACAATCTGCTCCATTAATGTAGCCTTTGGCTCCGACCCGGCCACGAGCACGAGTCCTCAGACAAGCCTGCTAGGATTAAGTTTGCTGCCTTCGCTGGCTCCCCAGGCCATTGATACATCATTGAAACATCCTGTTAGAGCTTGTAAACCTGCATATGCAGAGAGGAGCAAACAGAAATGGCATTTGCTCTGACCTTGACGTTTTTGGCATAATTTCCTGAATTCAAACGGCCTGGTGTAATGGGATTTTATAGCATGCATTAGTGTGCCATACACTCTAGACTGAGAAAGACACAATACATTACTCAATCATGTAACTTTTTTTTCCCTCGATCAGAGAGAATTATGCCCTGATTTGTGTTTTCTTGTCTATTATTTTATTTTGTGGACGTTTCAAGGTGTCTCAGTAGGTTTCTGCTCTGCCCATCTGAATCTTGCCAATGCCACACACCAAGAGAATCTCTGGCACAAAGCAGTGACCCAGGAAGACTAGACCAGGACAATTCTGTCACCTCCTCCTCCTTTTCTCTCTGTTTAGGTATCACCTACCCATTCAAGTTAGACAAGCTAGAATATAAGAGCATGTGTCCCATGCTGCAACCATCAGAACAAAAAATAAATTACCTTATATATTGTAACTCATAATAGTAGCTAATGCCCGCTGGAGAGCCTCTCAAGCAAGTGTACAGTATCCCAGCCTGCAATGCCAAGAGCTTTCTACAGGCCCAAGATGGCTAATGGAACGCTTCACTGCCTCAGTCAAAACATTCACAGACACAGTCGAGCCAGTCAGAATAGCCTCTTCCAGGTTTGGGAGCCCATGAACTACTCTGCATTGCTAACCTTGAATGCGGTTTTATTTTGGTTCCGGTTTTCTGGCTATATCACGAGGCCTCATGGCTGAGCATATGTTCGGTTTTTGGCTCATACTTGGTTGCCCATCACGGACAGAGTCAAGCCTGGCCAGGTTTGCCTAGGATTACTTCTTACAAATTTTCTATATTGTTGAAAGCAGGGTCCAGGCATGTTGGGTTATTTTTGGTAAAACACAATGGGTCTTATTCAAAAAAAAGATTTCCCCCCATTCTGTGCCTTTGGTAAAACAGCTTTTTTGACTAAGGCCCACAGTCTGTGCACATCAGTGTGCTGGCCTCTGGCTGGCCCTGCTGAGCTCAGGGTAAGCTGGCCCTCTCTTTATGCAGTGCCTTGCCCACAGTAAGGATTCCAAAACTGAACAGTACTGCACGTCAAATGAGCAGTGCCTAATGACAGCACTAAAACATGAAATATTTTGGTTGGAAATGTCTGCTTGGGGTGCCATTTACAGATGAAATATTGATAAGACACTATTCCTTTTCAGAAGAAATGTAACATAAGGTTCTTTACTGCTAACGTTTAGCTGCAAGGGCCATACTCACTTGAGAAAAAGCAGAATAATTTTAGAAAAAAACCTGATGCCCACACTCATGAAACAAGACAGAAAGGGCTAATCATCTTAAATAATGTTCTATCTGAAATACTGAGGTGTCATGGTTCTGGTACAGGAAGATCACTCATGGCCTCTGTGTCTCCTTCTCTCAGGGGAAATCCTTCATTAAAGACGCTCTGAGGTGCAAGGCTCACGGACTGAGGCACAAGTTCAGCTGCATCAGCCGGAAATGTCCTACCATTAAGGAGATGGTGTTGCAGTTACAGAGGGAATGCTACCTGAAGCACAACCTCTGCTCTGCAGCGAAGGAGAACGTTCAGGTCATTGTGGAGATGATCCATTTTAAGGACCTCTTGCTACACGAGTAAGTACCAAATTACCCACAGTGCTAGGCAGCAAAGCAAGACTGGCAAATTCCCTACCATCTGCCTGGAATGCAAGACTTTCTGGCAGAGTCAGAAGTGAGTCCACCGGCCGATGTATGAAATCAGAGCAACCAGCTCTCCCTTCTGACTTCACCAAGAAATCCACCACCATTCACTTTCTCCATCCCCTCGGTGCAGAGGTGTTGCCCATTTTCTCATAAGAATTTTAAATGCTGGCAGCTGTGTGTAAGGTGCCAGACTTACAGCATTAGGAAAAGGGGCAAGGGTCCATATGGGAATCCAGGGGCAGGGGCATCCCGTAACGTCCAGTGTATCAATGGCTGCTTGAATCAAAGCTCAGATCTGACAGGAGCCTGCAGCAACCAGAGAGAGAGGGAAAGGCACTAAGGAAAATATTGCATAGACCCAATGTGCATCTCCGGCTCTTTCCTGCAGTTTATGAATAAAGTGGCAGGCTTGCCATCTTCACTTGAAGATGGCAACTGATGAGTTGCAGGTGATACCTTTTAAGTTACTCCAATAAAAAGGTCTCACCTACAGCTTGTTTGTTCACTTAAACCTGGGACAGCAAAAAAAACTTGTGTGAAAAGCCCAAAGGGGCTAAATTTAAGAACTGGACAGACTTTCTGCAGTGGCAGAGGTTTCTGCACAAGTTTGCAGATCCTTAATTCTGATCCCAAATTACATCTTTTTTTAGTCAGAAAATTGTTTATTTTAATCCTGAAGAAAATAAAATTCCCCCGAGCAAACAAATTGTGCAACCAACTATCGAATGATTACATGAAGGCTCCTCTTGAAAGGACCATCAGAGCACTAGCACAGCACTATCCCACTATTTCTACCTCAGGCAGGATCCTCTGGCCCTAAAATTTCCCAGTTGTGCAAACCACAGAAAATGAGAGCAGATAAGGACCTGATGCAATATCGTAGCACTTCCCCCCCCCCAGCCTCAGGTTTTGTCCTCGTGTCTCAGGATCCTCTGAGCTTATTCCAGGCATTCTTGAATTTTTTTGCTGTTTTGGCTTCCGCCGCTGCTAGTGGGAGACGTTCCATGTATGCAGTAGCTTCTCTGTGGAGAAATATTTCAGCTGTGTGTTATGACCCCCCTTGCTCTAAAACATGTTTGCTGCTTCTTCATTCTTAACTTTGTTATTTGAATGTCTAAGTCATCTCTCTCTCATCTTGCTCATACATATTTAGGTTCTTAAGTCTCATTTTATAGGTTTTATGCATCTTGGCAGGCAGCAAAACAAGATCACCAGTTAAATGCACTGGGTCTGCAAAGCTGCCTGTAACGTCTGCCATTTATCAGCATAACAAATGGCCAAACGTTCCAGCACGTTGGCTGTCACTAATGCACTTTATGGCCGTTCCACTTGGTTGCAGCTTCAAGAACCACAAGATCTTGGGCGTTCACAAAGGAACCTTGATCCCCGCATCAGTACAGTGCTGGGTCAGATCAAGGGCCATGGAGCCCAGCACCCTATCCAATATAAGGCTGTCCCATAGTAGGCATCCTCATTATAACAATGCTTAGGCCTGATACTGGTTTTAGATTATAAAGAGCATATGGGGTTCTGCAAGTTTAATTTCCTTCCTGAGCAATGAAGATGATTCGGCTCCTGTTTGCATCACTGCTTGGAAAAAGTAGACTGCTTTGTCCTGCTTACATCCTGCACTGCTAGTTTTCCCCTTTTTCAGGAGGAGCACTTAACTCTGCACAGTCAGCACAATTTGTAGTTAGTAGTTACACTAGAGTAGCACAGCGTAGCACTTTATGTGCAGCCCTTTGTGTCTGTAGCTGTGTGAGTGCACGTGCATGCCATCAAGAAACACGGCTTACTTTGCTGTGCCTGTGCAGACGGACTGCACACTGATCCCTACTGGAAGTATTTCTTAAATAGCTGATAGTTCTTTGTTGAAATGCACCCGTACCAAGTGCAAATACTGTGACAGAAAAGCAACCATAAATATCTTGTAATCTGTTACTTTGAATAGTCCACGGCACTGTCATTAAAATGACTCCCTCTCACAAAACACTATTCTAATCTTCTCAGAGTGACTTATGGGAATCCATACCTGTCAGCATATCCCAGGTGACATAGCCCAGCCATCTGTGTTTTTTCTGCATTCTGAGGCGTGCGGTCTTGGTATCTCTTAGCTCCTTCATCAGCTCCACCAAATGCCTGTGGGGAAAAATGCCACTGTTCTGCTGCGTCTTCTCGTGTAGCTCTGTCCTTTTATAGCACCAAGTAATACCGGTTGGGGGTTTTGCATTTTTTAACACAAACACACTTGTTCCTATTAAGCCTGTTCACCATCTTTAATGCTCTCCATAGTCCTTGATTTCTTTTACTCTCCCTTCCTATCCTGTCACCCAAGACCTTGCTGATTAATTTCAGTGACAAGAGTCTTTACTATAATTGCAGTATGTTTGTCACGTACATTAAAGGTACAAGTGATTGTAATTTTTCCTGTTTTCAACCACCCTAAAACAATTTTATCATGTTTTTCTGTTCTCCCTGTAGGCCATATGTAGATTTGGTGAACATTTTGCTGACCTGCGGGAAAGAAGTGAAAGAAGCCATTATTAGAAGTGTGCAAGCCCAGTGTGAACAGAACTGGGGTAGTCTTTGTTACATCCTCAGCTTCTGTACCTCATCCATACAAGGTGTCCCCATGATGACCGCCACTGTCGCCCCTGAAAGAAAATACGGAGAACCAGACCAGGCCTTCAGAAGTGAGGTGGAACTGGGCTTTCAGCCAGAGAATAGGAGAGAGGTTTCCAAAACCGTCAGGGGAGAGGAGGAGAAAGAGATCACTGTTCCAATCAATGTCCATGCCCGGGTCAAAGCCGGTGGCCAGGGCTCCAAAGTGATGCTTGGGATCAGTGACCATGCTGACGAACCAGCTGAGTTTTCAGACATCCAGAGGTGAAAGGCGATGTGGTCCCCTTCCCCACACATTCTTTTGTAAGCCCATCTTATTATCTTATGGACATTCCAAGCCCATTCACCATCAGAGAGGGTTCCGGGTCCCAGGCAATGGGTGGGTGGGTGACGGTGCATCAGTTACTGAAGAGGCCACAGGCTGGAGGAGTTTATCCTTTTCACCTTCGTGCTAACTTATAGGGATAGTAATGTCTTCCAGATTCTCCCTTCCATGAAACACACTCCCTTCAAAATAGCAATCCTAGTTTAATTTTTAAAAGTGGGGTGCCCTCAAGCTTTAGTGACCCAAGTTAGCATAGACCAGTAAGAGCCGTGGAAGAGTTGGTAATGAAATCAAATTACCTAGCAAATATCAGTACGCAGAGAATGCTAAAATCTGCCTCCAGACACCCATAAGGTACGGTTACAGGAGCTTATGGCTTTTGTGTTTTTATGCTATATTTGTTGTAAGTTTGGAATATTATGAGAGGATCATTTCTGAGCCAATTAAATGCAGCAGCAGTCACTCTGTAGGAGACCTTTTACTTCTACTTGTAACCACTCTTCAAAGATCATGTTTGAATTCAGTTATTTCACTGGAACAGAAATTAATTTCTTTGGGAGTGGTAGTTGATCCGCTAGGTGAGACTCAAGGATACCAAGTTGGGCTGTGCAGAACCAAATGAAAGCATTACTAGCCTAGAACTGAGACCTTTTTTTTTTGTCCACTGTTGTGATGACATTATATTGCTTTTATTAGGATTTTAGTGAATGATATTCAAAAACTGTAGTTTAAAAATGGTTTTATATATAGATAATGAATAGACCCTGTAACCATTAAATGTTCTTCCCAACCCATCCTGGTGAGCACCTCTGTCACATTTTTCAATTGAAGTGAGACTCCAAAACTATCCTTTGCCATTATTCATCCCCATAGTTCAGGTTATTGGGTATTGGCGAGCAGAGAAGGGCGTTCCTGTTTTGTTTCAGCCAGAGAATAGTCATGTATCTAAGGAGAGGGTTTGAAAACAGGCCTTCAGCTTGGAAGACCTAGACTCAAATCCAACTCAAGGCTCATTAGACACGAGTTTTCAAGCCTCAGCCAGCCTGTAAGGGAATGTAAGACATCTTCCATCCACAACATATCCATGACCCCCACCATCACCACCCAAGCACAATATACACCATTTAACAGTCCCTGCAAAAAATAAAGGTGCTTCAGGGCTGTACCGTCACTTAGGCCTTTAAACCTTCAAGCTGAAAACTGCAAAGCACGTCTTTCTATTGCCTGGCCAGAATGGCACAGAAAAGTGTCCCACATCCCGGGCACTCCATGAAACGCTGAGCCTGCTCCACACTTCCCTGTCCTCCCCCCATCACATTCTCTACATTCTTCACTGCCACACGCCCTCTCCGTGCATATGCTCTGCACACATCAGCTGTATATAACCAGCACTGCTTCCTTTCCTCAAGCTGAAGCCAAATGAGAGAGCCTAGGACACATAACAGATTTTTGTTGTACTTTTCTCTATATCTGGATTGCTCATGAGAGGTCTGATCCTCCTTCGGGAACCAAACATTTTTTTTTTTTTAATGTTTCAGTCAACATATCACCTCAGCATGCTAAAAAATATTATGTCATAATAAATAAGGACACCTCTGTATGTTATTCAATGAAGGTTTCTTAAAATTTCCTGGGTATGTTTGCATATGTTTATACATGTGTGTATGGTTGTGTGTGTGTGTTTGATTGAAGGTTTACATGTTTATCTACTGATTCCTTTTTTTCTGTTATTGTAAATATTTAACATTACTATTTATTATAACGTCTTCATTAAAAACACAACTGCTGACTCTGGTAATTTAAAATGTATTTCATGATCTGTGTTGTATATATTTATGCCACTGGTACATCTTGTTAAGCATCTTAATATAATTTTATACAGTGCCAGAATGTTATTGACAGCTTAATTCATTATTTATTATGATGAGGATGGCTATTATTATTATCAATAAAGTTTTTATGTTTAACAGAGGGGCTCCTGTAAGCTGTTAGTTTTGTTCAGCTGCGTAGCTTTAAATCTTGATGGAATTTGAAGTGCTCTGCTCTTGACAGCTGATGTAGATCTTGGCAGCTTTCAGAGTGAATCTCGGCGTTCAGAAGAGATTCTGTTCTTAAAATCAGGGCTTTCTAACTGAACCCATCCAGTATTGCTCTCTCTTAGGAAAGGAGAAGAAATTGGTGAAAGAATGTCTTACCCAAAAGACTGCATCAAAAATTGTAGTCTCCATCCTATGTGGCTAGGAAGAACGAACCAAGGTCAAATAATGACTGAGGTCAGTGTGATCTTTTGACCCAGCCATTTCTTTAGTAGCACAAAGTACTTTTGGAGATGTAGATGGCAGCTAAGTTAGCCAGATTACAAATCTTTACTTGCCTTGAAATAGGTTTTTAAAAAGTCAGGCAAGATAGATAATCACGATGGAAGAGCTGGGATCGACTTGAGAAGAGAATTTACCCTGAGAACCGAAGTAACAGGGTGCCCTGGAAGTCCACTGCTTCTGGTAGCTCCTGGCTTGTGATCCATATGTAAATCTATAGGTAGCTGTGTTAGGGATTTAAACAGTTATCTGTAAAATTTCACACTGCAGTAGATATTTTTATATTTTAGATCAACTTTTTGTTAGGGAAGAGCAACCCAAATTATAGCTACAAAATGCAATATTCCACATTAAGAGTCTCCATTCAGGAAAAGGATTTAGAAGTCATCATTGAAATCTTCTGCTCAGTGTGCAGCAGCAGCCAAGAAAGCAAACAGAATGCTAGGGATTATTAGGAAAGGAAAGGAGAATACGAGAGAGAATATCACACTGCCCCTCTGTATCGCTCCATGGTGCAACCTCATCTTGAGTACTGTGTGCAGTTCTGGTCACCACATCTCAAGAAAGATATAGCAGAATTAGAAAAGGTACAGAGAAGGGCGACCAAAATGATAAAGGGAATGGAACAGCTCCCCTATGAGGAAAAGAGATGGCTCAGGGGAGATATGAGAGAGGTCTATAAAATAATGAATGGAATGGAACGAGTAAACATTAATCAGTTCCACTCATTCCAGTTGTTTACTTTTTTGAAAAGTACAAAGACCAGGGGACACAATGAAGTTACTGGGTAATAGATTTAAAACTAATAAGAGAAAATGTTTTTTTACTCAAAGCATAATTAAGCTCTGGAGTTGCCAGAGGATGTGGTGAAAGTTATTGGTGTGGTTGCATTTAAAAAATTTGCACAAGTTCCTGGAGGAAAAGTCCATTAACCATTATTAAGGTAGAATTGCAGGAATCCACTGCTTATTCTTGGGATAAGCAGCTTGGAATCTCTCTACCCCCTGGGATCCTGCCAGGTACTTGTGGCTTGGATTGGCCACTGTTGGAAACAGGATACTGAGCTTGATGGACCCTTGGTCTGACCCAATATGGTAAACTTTATGTTCATGTTAGGCCTTAAGCAGAAAACCAAGTAAAGGCAGACAGATGTGCATTTTCTATAATGTTAAGCATCATGAAATGAGAACAGAGGCTGAAACTTGAATTAAATGTGAAATTGCAGAGGGTACCTTAGTCCATAAGTTTCTTTTCTGTTATAAGATGCTTTCTTTCTGGTCAGATATCATGTCTGTTATCAAATGGGTAACAAGAATTGATATCCCAAATTACTACCAGCCATGGTGCATTCAAAATGTACCCAGCAGTTTATTGCACTGGCATTATTAATGGCGCATGAATGTGTGCTACAACACTGAATTGATACAACCCCGCCTCTTGCCTTTTGCAAGGTGAAATGGTTGGCATAATACAACTAGAGAGGCTTGACACGTAGGAAAGTGGATGAAGAGTGTGTACCTCTGTGGAAAGTTTTTTATGATCAGTTTCTGGATGATAAATGAAAGATGTTATAAGGTCTGGGTTATTATTCAGTGTGTGATTATTCTGAGGGGGAGGGGAGAGGGGTAAAGGGGGCAAAAGGGCATAGTGTGTTCCTGTTATTGATATGTTCAAGAGTCTTGTTATCATTTGCCATGACATGGAAAGCTGTTGTTTGGGTCACTTGCAAATAAAAAATGATTTAGAGAAAAATGATCGGCATTTTCTAACCGAGAAGTCTTCCTTACAAACTGGGGCAGATGAACTGAAGCAGTTTTCCCATTTTGTGTCTAGGGGGGGGGGGGAATGCCTGCATTGTAAATCTAGCTCTTTTTGTTTAAATACATGGAAAGTGAGTATTTGACAAAAGCAGAAAAGAATCTGGTCAGTCACTTACTGCAAGAAAAAGCCAATGTCAGAAAATACTTCTCAAAAGCAGAAATCCCCAAGCTTTGCTGGGGTTTTCAGAGGATGTGAAATCCCTAGAGAGCTCGGCAGTGCCTTCCTGTTCCCGCCCCTCTTCCTCCCACCTCCTCCTAGCCTGACAGTAGCCACCCCGGTTCTGCAGGAGAAAGGCCAGCGTTTCCCTTCCTGGACTTTTATGGCCCTTGGTCCTGCTTTCTTTTTTAGGCTCCATTTTTTCGTCTCCTGACGGTTGTTGGTTCAAACCCTGCGGGGGCTTTCCCCTCCCCACCGAGACACTGTCAGCCAGCGTCTTTCTTGAAACACTTCACTGTGCTAGAGTCACGGGGCTGGCATGTGCTGACCCAGGTGATATCACTTATGCTCCTACCGTAGGCCAAGAAATGTTTTAATAGCAGCTGGCGCTGTTCTCTGGAAAGATTTACAAAATCAGAACAAGAGGTAGGGAGTCACTGAAGTGTGCACAGGGCAGAGACATCCATGCAAAAGCAATGCCCTGAAGGATTAAGCTACAAATGCATCAGCTAGTACTACTTAGCTCATAAGCTCGTCCTCCTCGGCAGTAATGTATGTGGCGTTTGGCATAAACCTTGTACTGCTAATGTTTCAGGCCATCTCTTGAACTGAACATCTCACCTTGGGTAAATCAAGCAATCTGCATCAACAGCTTACATCTTTAAAAGCTTTTTCCAGTTCACCTCATCTCTGGGATGCTTTGTCCAAATCCCCAGTTATTCTGGGAGATGGCCATGAGTGCCAGAGCAGCAAATGGCTCAGGAGCAGAAGACAAGAGAACTAATGGGGAGGGATGCCGGCTAATATACGAATCTAGGATGGTTATATTCCAGTGAGGGGGCATCAAGTTCTCTCAGAGTGGAGAATGTTTGCTTATTGGGCTTATGTTAATTCATAAAACAATTAACACCTGCACTGTACTACGAATCCATCGTCCAAATCAAGCACTGCGTTCTGCTGAAGTTTTAGAAATACCTTCATGAAGGTTTGCCCTCTTAGGCCAGATCCGGGACAGAGCCTTCTCGGTTACAGGCCCCATTCTCTGGAAGACACTGCCTGAATCGTTTTGTTTGATAAAATGTTCAAATCAATTTAAGAAACATCTGAAAACACACTTAGTTTATGAGCTTAAACGCAAATTTAAACAACTGAGTAAGCAGAGTAATATCCTTTGTGGTTTGTTGTGGAAGTAGAATATTGGTTTATCTGGTGCAGGAGATAAAATATATGCAAGTATTGTATCTCATCAGCTGTTTTTTTAGATGTAAGTCTGGTAAGTCATGTCTGTTTTTAAAGATTATATATGTAACCTTGTTTCCTGCCATGAGGAATGGATATGTGCAGGCTATATATTTTGATAAATGTAAAATGTAAAAACGTAAGTGGCGCTTAATCCATCTCTCAAGTCTTGGCAAACCTGGTGGGAGACAGATATTTCTATGTTTAACTCTGTTTTATTAATATAGCAACAATAAAATATGATATACTTGAGACAGTAATGTCTGGTTCTTACACACCATGCTACAAACAGAACTGCAGCACCATCCAATGCTCCCTCCCCTATCCACTCTCTACTTTCTGCTTACAAGATACATTTATAAACTTGTCTCCAAGTACAATGATAACATAGGAAAAGCAAGACAATAGACCATAAAACAGTATTGACTCTGAAGTCAGGCAAGGTCATTCAGAATCTGATTTATCACTCTGTGAGGTACAAAATCCAAGCAAGGAGTCCATTGTCACAAAATTCAGTCCTTTTCTTCAACAAATTCATTTTGGTGCCCATTTTCTCCTTCACAGGTCATGAAGAGCATTCTTCCAATGTATAAAACTGGGAGGATGAGATTCTCTCCACACATATAGAATGGTTTTCTTGCCAAGTTAAAAGCCCTTTTTCAACCACAGTTTAACATACCGTACTTATTCCCAAGGAGGCAGGAAGAAAGATCAGCAAACAGAACAATTATAGGATTGCATGGAATACTGAAGCCCTCAACTCTCGCCATTTAAGATATTACCTTAGTCCAAAACTTCTGAACCACTATACTGGACCAAAAAGCATGGCCCAAGGTTGAAAAATCAACTCCTTTTCATCACTTATAAGGTCTAAAATTCTTTAATGATATCAATTTTACAATGGATACCTCTGAATGTGTCTGTAACAACAACCCCAACCTACCTCCCAAAAAGTCACCCCGAATCAAAGTGCCCCTTACAATGGTCCATATATTGAGTGTCAGGCTGAGCCTCATAAACAGCCTCTCTTTCCCCCCCCCCCCCCTAGCTATCTATAATGTTTCTTAAAGAGGTAGACATTATACACTGTAATGTCTTGTTCCTGCAAATGACATAAGAAAAATAAAGCATAAGGTGCTTAGAGAACATGAAAATGAATGTTTTGCCCAGGAGAATTAAAATAATCAGTTTGATTGTAACGCTGGGTTCTCTGCAGGCTGCAGTTTCTTTCATCGGACCAATATAAGAATTATCCAGTGATGGTGAGGTGTATGACCTTCTGGGACCACGGAGATTCCTTTTTCAGATGGAGCCTAAGAAGTCTCAAAAGCTCACATGTAATTTGTATGCTGTTTAAATGAAAGTTTTCATGGAGACCTCATCTGGAATATCGTGTCCAGTTTTGGAGGCCTTACCTCTGGAAGGATAGCCAGAAAAAGGCTACCATAATGGTGCAGGATCTGTACCAAAAGCCATATGAAAGGCTTAAATGTCCTAAATATATATAGAGAGAGAGCGAGAGAGATTAGGGCATTATAGATAGCTAGAGAAGAGGGAGTGGGGAATATGACAGGTGCTGGTCAAATATCTCATTTATTTATTTACAAGTTTTTATAGACCATCATTCGGTGGGTTCCACCACAACAGTTTACAACATTTACATAAAACTAATACAGTTTCAGTTCCTAAAATCATACATAGAAGTATTATAATAAAAGAAAAGAAGTAAAATATATAATAGCACATAAATGAAATATGAACAAGAGTTAATAACAGAAATAAAAAATAAAAAGTCATATAAAATTTCTGTATAAAACTAATAAAATAGTTCAGTTTCTATATTTAAATTAAAAAACAATTCAATGATGAAAGGAATCAGTAATCTTTTTTGCTGATGGAGGGATTAACTGAATGGTATATTGCTTGAGAGTGAATATCAGTGAATTTCAGAGTATGCACAAGAAGCAAATCTTTTTCAAGTAAAAGTAATGTTCTCGAATACCGGGTCACAGTATGAGACTCTAAAGGGATAGACTCAGAAAATATTTCTTTATGGAAAGGGCGCTGGATGTATGGAAGAACAACCTCCCACTAGAAGTGATGGACGCAAAGCCAGTAAGGGAATTGAAGGTAGCCTGGAGCATACACAGAGGATCCCTAGCTGAGAAGATGTGAGGGGAAAGCAGGAGATCACCTGGGTTGGATGGCGAAGAGTTGAGCCAAATGTTCCTTATCTGCTCTCAGATTCTGTATTTCTACACAGATTGCAAATCTCTCCAGGTGTAAAATAAAAACTAGAAAAAAAAAAGTTGGAATCTTAGCAGCTGTCTCTGGGTGAACAATAACAGAAGGATTCGTTTTCCTTAGAACATAGCAAATGAGGGCAGATAAAGATGAAAATGCTCCATCCAGGCTGCTCAGTGAGGAGTTCAGGGTGGTAACAGCCGCTCCCTGCACGTTACCCTAGTGCTGATGCTATCCTGCCCTGTAAAGCAGACTCGCACTGCTTTATTCTGTAAGCCACTCAGTTCCCTCTTTCCAGAAGTAGGGATTGATTCCCTGATGTATGGTGCCATCTTGTTGTGGTAGATGAAAAGCACGAAATTGTTCCTTTCACATGGGTTTAAAGCCGCACTCCAGAATCGAGGCCGCCTGGAATGTAAAACACAGTAAAACGCCGCATTATGTGCTGTCAGAAGTGATTAGTAACAAGATATTGTCCCTGTAATTCGTTTTGGGTTGTGATCCGCTGCTGCCTTCTTCAATTTGCTCAGAGGAAGTATGAAGCTCTTCTCCAGGCTCCGCAGAGGGGGAGGGTGCCATCAAGGGAATTTAGAAATCCTGTCTGTCAGGTCCCAAGCCCTAGTTATGGGGACAAGAACATATTTTAAAGTGGGTTTTCCCGCAGCTGAAGGTGCTTATTGATACCTTTTTATATGGTGGCAGCCTGCACCGGTTTCTGAGCAAACGCAAACTGGAGCATCTCATTTCCTGACATAGAATCGTTTAGTCTTGATTGGAAATGTTGCATAAAGTGGCATAAGATTCATAGTTAGAAATGCTGTATCTTCCTTCTGCATATGTGCTTTGATCCTGATTGTACAGGGTCAACTCAAACGCTGCTGGAGGTGAGAATCTGAAACGTCCTCACGGCCTGGATATTTATTCCAGGTCTAGGATCGGAAAGAAATCCTAGCCACCATCTGCTAGAGTTGCATAGAACGTGGATGAAAAGAAAAATCAGAAAAATATCCCTTGGTCTCCATGGAACCGTTGATGCAATTCCCAATGTAAAAACTCAGGGCATGCAACCTCTGGCAGGGAAGCAGCCCAATTTAAACCCCTTATTTTTGTTTCAAAGACACAAAGAAAATGATCCTCCATATGTCAGAAGACATCCACTGGAAATGAAATAATAACAGTCTCAGATCCCTGTATTCAAATGCCTTCAAACCAGAGAGGTGTGAGTCAAGGAGTGGATGGGGGCATGGTTGGAACTGGCCCCAGGAGGGAGCGTGAAAGACAGAACCTCCAGGCTTTCGGAGGGGGGAGTGCACATCTTCGGTACAACACACTGGGATTTTTCATGGCGTTTATGGAAAAACCTTTCAAACATCAGCATGGATGGAGCGCATTTGAGTGGTTCTTCAGTACTTTCCAATGGCGGATGATAGCAGACCTGGTCCTGGTTGTGTCATTCCTGCACCAGTGTATCCTGAACTCGGTAACCTTTCAAAGAAAAGCTAAAATGGAAGACACGAGATGCCTTATAGTGGGACTTCAGTATGGTTTACAGCCACAGGCCCTTCAGAGACTGTTAGGTAGGTGCATGGAGGCTTTACTCTCAGTGTTTAGATACAGATCAACCCCTCCTCGCAACCTGTTTAATAGGAAGTAGTATTTATTTGTAATGTTGCCCTGCATTCACATCCATCCAGAGATTCTTGGGATCAGGAAGGATGTCTCTTCATTTTCGTGGGGAGATGGCAGGCAGCCTCTATCGCGATCATCCCAAATAAATATCCGAACCTAGGCAATTTAATAACAACAGTTTGATGTCAGTGGGTTTTTAATCAAACTAAGTAAGTGTGGGACCGGTTTATAAAGGGTTTTTCCCATAGACACAGACTAAGAGAAATCAATTGCCTGCCTTGGATCCTATGTGTGCCGGGATCCCTGCCCTGCAGTACCAGACCTTTGTCACAGGAGGGCACCATTGAGCTACTATAACTATTGAAAAAGAAAATTGTGCGAGAATGGGAAACCTGAACCCTAACAGCCCCTCCCCCTCCCCTACCCACACACATAGGTACAGACCCACTCGCCTCCAAATATGACTCTGGATGCCAGAGAACTTCTGCTGTTGGTGAAAGTTCATAATTCACCGTAAGATAAAAAGGTAGGTTCCATATCTAAGCCGATCTAGGGCCCATCCTCTTCCCGGGCACAGCAGTAAACAGAGGCAGAGCGATGGAGAGAGATCGGTGCTTCTACTTACCAACTACTGTGCAAAAATTTTAAAAAAATTAAAGTCATCTCATAACAGATACACAAACTCCCTGGGCTACCAGGCACTTTGCGACCTGAGGCAAAGCCCTGCAAAAAAGCAAAACAAAACACATGCAGCACCTAAATAGCAAACCCACTATTCCATAACAACACTAATCCCAGAACTCAAACAGCAAGAACCCTATCTATGAAAAGGCAAATCTTGCACCAGGCTCTACAAGCCCTGCCGGATAAGGAGCAAAACCGGTGTAGATCTCTACACAGAAACTACACAATGGCAGAAACCTCACCAAATACAGCATAAGGGATCATAAAATCGACTGCGGAAATGGAAACCCCAAGAAGCCCGACTCTGTAGACAGTGCAACATCTGAGAAATACATGTATTTCCTGCCGTACTGTGCAAAATACAAAGATAACAGAGATGCACATTTCCAGATCTGATCCAAAAAAATCAATACATCAGACTTCTCATGTAAGAATGAACAGGAAAAGCTCCATCGCCAGCACCAGAATCCTGGGATTGCCATGTTAATGCCCTGGCTGTACTTTGTAATTGCATCTAGTTACCATGATCATTATTTTTCTCTTCTTTCCATTTTTGTATTACTTTGGCAACTCAGGTTCAAACTGTCCATACCATTTCCTGAAGGGGAATGTAGGGTTCCTGCTGTGCTGGCCTGGCCTCCTGGCCACTGTTCAGATGCTTTTGCTGTTATTACTGCAGGAGGGAGAAGCAACTGTCAAAAAGCATCCGAGGGCCCTGCTGCCCTCTTCGGAAATGATTTAGGAGTTTGCTTTTACCTCTTTGCTAGCTCTAATCAAATCATACTCCTTGGAGCCTTCTGGTCACAGTGGCAGGTACGCTGTATCGCTCCACCATACCCTGACACGCTCTGTCAGGGGTCAGCCTCCTGCTTCCCTGGATCTCAGAGCCTCCAAGGTAACAGTATGCATGTGCTCCAGATGTTTTCTCTTTGAGCTACTGAAATAAGTGCATCAACATAATCCGATGACATGGAAAGATTAAATAGCACTGAGCATAGCGATTAATGCTATTCATACAGCACTAGCACCAGGTTTCTTCTGTCTTAAATGCCCAGGTTTGGATAAAGGTGAATCTTTATCTTCAAGTGCCAGGTAAAATGGAAAGCTTCTGCTCTAATTCTTCCTTTGAGAACTCTCCAATCAGTTAGATGTCAGAGATCCATACTGCTGGAAGATTGCACTTTATCACTGCTTCTTCATCCTTAATTAATTGTGTGCACATGAACCAATGTCAGGAAGTATTTCTTCACGGAGAGGGTGGTGGATGCCTGGAATGCCCTTCCGGAGGAAGTGGTGAAGACCAGAACTGTGAAGGACTTCAAAGGGGCGTGGGATAAACACTGTGGATCCATAAAATCAAGAGGCCGTCAATAAAGAGTGGGTGGCTAGCCAGAATGACGGCTACTGCCTGGAGACAATACCCTTATTCAATAAACATACACATGGTTACTGTGACTCCAACATCACTCTAAGCTACAACAGCAAGAGGAAATGTGGAAAAAAGGATTCGCACTCACAAAGCGGGGAGTAGCTGGCTTGTTACGGCGGTTACTACCCCAAACCAAATAAGCCTGATACTTCACTTTCAATGCATATCCAGCATAGCTCTCTGCTTCAACGGCAGGGGAGAAGAAAAACTGATACTTCACGCATATCCAGCATAGCTCCCTGCTTCAACAGCAGGGGAGAAGAAAAACTGATACTTCACGCATATCCAGCATGGCTCTCTGCTTCAACGGCAGGGGAGAAGAAAAACTGATACTTCACGCATATCCAGCATAGCTCTCTGCTTCAACAGCAGGGGAGAAGAAAAACTGATACTTCACGCATATCCAGCATAGCTCTCTGCTTCAACAGCAGGGGAGAAGAAAAACTGATACTTCACGCATATCCAGCATGGCTCTCTGCTTCAACGGCAGGGGAGAAGAAAAACTGATACTTCACGCATATCCAGCATAGCTCTCTGCTTCAACAGCAGGGGAGAAGAAAAACTGATACTTCACGCATATCCAGCATAGCTCTCTGCTTCAACAGCAGGGGAGAAGAAAAACTGATACTTCACGCATATCCAGCATGGCTCTCTGCTTCAACGGCAGGGGAGAAGAAAAACTGATACTTCACGCATATCCAGCATGGCTCTCTGCTTCAACGGCAGGGGAGATGAAAAACTGATACTACAAGCATATCCAGCATAGCTCCCTGCTTCAACGGCAGGGGAGAAGAAAAACAACCAATAAGGGCTGAATGGCACGGTCTGGGTAAAGCAGATGGGCATGGGTGTAGCTTGCTTATTGCGGCGGTTACTTCCCCTACTTCCCCTACTACCCATAACTAATCAAGCTTGATATTTCACTTGGTTGCAGCTCCATCACTGCTCTCTACATTAATGGTGGGGGTGGAAGGGAAATAGAACCAAAGAGCTAAGAGAAACAGATAAGTATGAGAAAAAAATGTGAAGCTTGCTGGGCAGACTGGATGGGCCGTTTGGTCTTCTTCTGCCGTCATTTCTATGTTTCTATGTTTCTATGTAACCACTAAAGACCCATAGGTTGAGAGTTTATAATAAAATTGGGCTCCACTCTTCAGAGACACCCGGAGACCTGGACCTTCACCGTCATTCGTGTCCAGAACACACCCAAACCTGCTGATGTTGAACGTAATCTGCCTGTCTGACTTTCTGCCAGGTCTATTATTACAGAAACAGGCGCACAATTGCGGTAACATGAAACAGTATCTGACATGTGCAAAGCCTTCTGCCTACTTGTCTCAGAGAGGATGAAGTGTGGTAACAATCAGCCCTGCCTTGCTGGAATTCTGCCCACTCCTGAGAACCTGCCTGCCTCTCTGTGCCAGAACCAGCTCCTTTGTTATATGGAGCAGGGGACAAAGGAAGAGCTGTGTGAAGGACCCAGAGTTTAGCTGAGCAAGGCTTACGGGATTTCAGAGCCTGCATTATTCACCCAGTCCAGCCTTCCATCAGAGGCAGGAATGGATTCAGGCGGAGCACATTCGGGCACCACAAAGTGCCTGGGGTGTGTTGGGAGAGTCCTCTTGGCTCTCAGATTACTTCATCTTTCCTAACCCAGTGCCGCCTCCTTCCTGCTTCATTCATTGCATTTTCACCTACTTGTCTTGTCTTCAAACAACACCATTTCTATGCTTCTTGGTCGTGGGTAGTTTTATGTGGGGGTCACATACAGTGGGCTTAGCTACCAACTTTTCAAAATGATTTGGGTGCTAAACTCCACACAGATGACCTCTTCTTCAATATAGTGAAGGAATGTGCTCAAGCATCCATTGCATCCCACAGAGCTAACACCTATGTGTTGATAGAAGAGAGAACTTGAATGCAGTGGCATAGCCAGAACTGATTTTTTGGGTGGGCACAAGGTTAACATGGGTGAGCTGTAGGCATGCAGGTCTGAGACCTGCTAGTTGTGTTCTTAATGATAAATAATGCCATCTACTGCACCCTACAATGGCTTTCTAAGTAGTTTGCAACAGCCATTATGCATCATGCGTGAAACTTTAAAACATTTTACCTCAACTATTTCAAGCACTTACCAGCATTAAAAATTCCTCATTAATCTGTATTAATGTATTTTATATTTATTGCACTTAATAAATGCACAAGTATATCATGTAAAAAGCAAAGAAAACAAACATCCAATTAATCATGTAATAAAACAAAAAGTAATGTATTCTTTCATGAATCCTCTTTGCAGAAAGCCAGAAATCATCATAACTACAATAAAATAGCATTAATCATCAGAACAGGTGCAGAGCAGAGCTAGGAAAATTCACGGTACAAGCAACATGAAAAAGAAAAATTCAAATTCTGGAGTCACCTCAGCAAAAAAAAAAAAAAAACACCCTCCACTGCTATTATGTGAAGTAACACAAACTCCTGCAAAGAAAGAGCCATCTAGAGCCTTGCCATACCCTACAGTCACAGCACTGACTCTCAGGACTCAAATAACAGCAACCTTATGAAAAAGCAGCAATGCACATACTACATCAGGCCCTAGAACATTAATACACCACCTACTGGAGTAACAGAACTAGCTGGACTGCTACAGAGAAACTACATGCGAGCAGAAATACTGCCCTTCAGTCACACACACACACACAGGCAAAACAGAGACCAACCCCTACCTAATATAGAAATAACAGACTACAAATTAGAAACAGAAACGCAGACAAAACAAATAGAAAGCCTGAGAAACTAGACTCTGAACATTGGATACTGAAGAAAGAGCAAAATACAAAAATATAAGAAATGCACATTCCCAAAGAAAGCATATTCCAATTGCTAAAATCTCAAAATATGTGGGGGTTTTTTACCTTTGTTGCCTGATCTTTGTATTTTTCTAATCAGTTGGTCCAAGTCTCTTTTTTTCCCACTTTTCCCTTGTCAGTCATTTCCTAATTCCATTTTAGGGTCTTTCTTCTTATTCTGTTTCTCCGACTATCTTCTTCCCTTCCTCCCTCATACACACACGTACACACACACACACACACGCGCACACACACAAGCTCTCACTCTCACATGCTGTACCATACATAATACACAAACTCTACCACAAAAGCTCTCACTTTCTCAAACCCCCCCCCCCACACACACACACACACTCCCATTCTCACACACACATATATGCACACACACACAAGCTCTCACTCTCACATGCTGTACCATACATAATACACAAACTCTACCACACAACAAGCTCTCACTTTCTCAAACCCCCCCCACACACACACACACACTCCCATTCTCACACACACAGATGCACACCCAAGACCCCATTCCCATACACTTACAGACGCACATCCAGGCTCCCATTCTAATCCACACATACCCCCAGGCTCCCATTTTCACATCCACACACACATTCAAGCTGTCATTCTCACTCACACACACACACACGGGGTCATTAGGCACAGCCAAACTCCTACTTCTGCTGCCACAGGGATGGGATCCCATGATGGCCTTCCTGCTCTGCTTCTCTTCTTCACCATCATGGGGATGGGATCCCATGATGGAATTGCTGCTCCGGGCTCCGGCCCTCTTCCAGGTCAGACAGCCCTGGTTGGGTGGGCTTGAGCCAAAAGTGGATTGGCCGTGGCCCACCCAGGCCCACCCGTGGCAATGCCACCACTTGAATGGGGTCTCTCTCTGGTTTTAGTCTGGTACTGGGCAGATGGCACTGTCCTCAGCTTGAAGGTAGCATTCATAAGATATATAGTCTATAGACACCTGACACTTTCTGTAATTTGCAGCTATTTGGTCAGTTTTTTCTTTAAAATCTTTATATTTCTGTTTTGTACTCAGTTACTAGGCAGATAAAATGGAAAACAAAGTTCAGGATGTGTTTGTAGCCTCTGTTCCAAAGGAAGAGAGATTTATTGTGTGTGTGTGTGTGTGTGTGATAACTGTTTGCAAACTTGGGGAGTGCTTTCAGAGGGGAGCTGGAGGGGCAAGCAACTGGAAACTGCTATAAGAAATACGATGGGAGTAGGAAGGAGGCTGGAGAGAATGCTGCTCCTGCTACCTGTCTCCTAAGGAAGTCATGGCCGACAATTATGACTATTCCACTGATACCTACATACAGTACCTGAATGTAATCCACTTTGAGGTGCTGAAAAAAGTGTGAAAAGCGGAATATAAATCTAAATAAATAAATAAAATAAATACCTGCCTTAGCAAAACACATCCCAAGCTTTGTTTTCCATTTTCCCTGCCCAATAAGTGGATGCCAAATGTACTAAAGAGTATTCTGAACATGGTCCCGAGTGTGGATTTAAACCTGTAGGAGAGGGTTTGTAGAGGAACATGCACATTTTCTTCTCATCTTTCCGCCATGTGTAAAAATGCTGCCTTTTTATGTTCTATTTTCTTTTGTGGGGGTAGGGGTTACCAGTTAAGTCTTTCAACATTTTGGACCCAAGTTGAAATCCTAAGGCTTTTATTACTGGGCAGACCGGAGGGGCAATTGGTCTTGAATCGCCGTCATCTATCATGTTCTATGTAAAGAATGGATAGGAATATTCATCGCTATGGTCAGTGTTATTTTATTCCGATACGGTGCAGACAATTCCAGAGCACTGTACAGGTAAGCAGGTCAGTTTGTGCAAGCAGGAAAGGAAGAAAGTCCACCGTTAAGGGACAGATCCTCACAGAGCCCCTGGAAATGGTTAAATTAGAATTCGGGTCTTCTGCATGAGAATGCGAGGGAAGGAGGCGAGGAACTTTCTCTGCTATCAGACATTGTGGGTGACTGATCCTGTTTCCTTTTATAGCATGCGGATGTCTGCTAATGCCTGATGACCTTGGAGGGTCAGGTCACTAGTCTGAGGGCACCTGATTAGGGATGTGCCTTCTTCATTGCCTGGGACGTTTCTTGTCTTAGAACAAGCCCTGGTCCCCTGGCAGCAGGCAGTCCTTGCCTTGAAGGGGTCCCGGCAAGAACTGCTGCCAGGCTGCTCTTGTGCCGCTGCCTTTGGGACTCGGTGGGAAGGCTAATTCTAATCCTGGACACTGTGTGTAACCCAGGACCATGAAAATGAGCAAAGATTCCCAGTAATGCTCACCAGTAAGCTAAAAAAAAAATCCCAGCAGCAAGATGAGGAAAAACGGTATCGTCTATTCCAGGGCTTCCCAAACCTGTCCTCGGGACCCCACAGCCAGTCGGGTTTTTAGGATGAGTTTGCATATATGGAGTCTCCCTGGTATGCAAATTTATCACATACATATTCATTGTGGATATCCTGAAAATCCGACTGGCTGTAGCTGTCTGAGAAAAAAAGATGTGCCAGGCTAAATGTCTCCTGATGTTCTGGAATTTAGGAACGGTACAAACCTGAGGCCAAAATGAAGAGCTCATGAAGGCTACTTCCAGCACCGCCTGCCAGTCACACTGTAGATCTGGAAAAAGACTCCCAGCTGTGCATGGGTGCTGCCATAATCTGCTCTGACCGGGATTTAAATCTCTAAAACTGCTTGGAATAGATGTAGGCCCTCCCCAATAGTGCTGGTGGGGGCGGGCGCCGTGAACCTCAGTACTGAAGAGTTCGTGTGGGCTGGGCCGAACCTCTGTAGTGCAGAGCTGGGGGTGATGTGATACTTTGTTCCTTGCAAACCCTGCTGGTAGGGAAGAGTTACTTCTGTTCTCATCCTCAGAAGAAGCTCGTCTTCCTGCTCCGCACTTCTCAGAGCCAGAACTTCCTACTGTCCCGGACCACGAAACTTGTAATTTTAAATGCAGGTTTTATGGTTTTAAGTTCTTTTTTTTTCCTCTTCTGCTTTCTCTTTTGATTTATGGAGCTCAGGCTTGGGTCGATAATAGTTATGAGTAAGCTTGAAGAATTTGCAAGAAAGGGAATGTGACTGTACGTATTATATGTGTGTTAAGGAGTTGATCACTGTACTGATGGTATGATTGCAATGGACATTGGGAAGATAATTGATAATCGATTGTAGTATTGTTGTATATTTTGTTTGTTTGTGTTTTACGATTATGAATGTTACATTGTAAACCACCAAGAAATGATAATTGGCGGTCTAGACATTTTTAAATAAATAAACGCAGCTCATTGTGTATTGATTTCATTGCAAAGTGACTCACTTGCATATTTACATACTTAATCAAATGGGTAAAAAAGTAGTGGAATGGCTCGGATAGACACCCAGAAACCAGCACTCCTCTACATATATGTGTTACCAGCGCCTTCCGATTCCTTGCATTTATAGCTAAATTTTGGGGAAGGAGGACTTGGATACAGAATAATATTTCTCAGCCTTGTACACTCTGCAGAGGCCACTGAGCTGATGAGCTGTCAAGGGTCATAAAAAATGTCTTCTAGGTTTAGACTCACACTCTCCCCCTTCCCCCTCCCCACAACAGCAGTGCTTGAGCGTTGGCAGCTCAGCCGGCAGTCAGATGGGTGTATTTATAATTTGCTGTGACTGGGAGCTATAGGAATTTTTCCTCCCCTGGAACAAATGCAACCTCTCCCAGCACATAGCCCAGGAGAAATGGATGGGATTGTCCACCACAAAAAGGCCCAGTTGCTCAATTTGCATTTTAGAAAAAATGGTTGGATAGCAAATATATTGCTGCCCTACAGCCCCAAGGCTTTCACCCCTTCTTTATCAACTCTTGGATAATATGGGACCTGGAAGATAATACTGTTGATTACAGATGTGAGAATGAATATATAACAGTAATATAATATAACCATACATACGGGCCGATACAGTAAAATGCGCTGGAGAGCCGACGCTCCGAGACGAGCGCCCACTCTCCCGATGTGCACCCAGGCCACTCTCCTGGGCGCGGGATTTAGTATTCAAATGAGGGCCCATGGTAATAAGAAGGCGCTAGGGACACTAGCGCGTCCCTAGCACCTCCTTATTGGCAGAAGCAGCGGCTGTCAGCGGGTTTGACAGCCGACGCTTAATTTTACCGGTGTCGGTTCTCAAACCCACTGACAGCCACGGGTTTGGAAAACGGACGCCAGCAAAATTGAGTGTCCATCTTCCAACCCGCGAGCTGATTTTTTTTTTTTTTACGATTTTTTATTTTTTTTATTTTTGGGGCCTCCGACTTATTATCGCTATGATATTAAGTCGGAGGGTGTACAGAAAAGCAGTTTTTTTCTGCTTTTCTGTACACTTTCCCTGTGCCTGCCAAAATTAACTTCTGCCTTTGGGCAGGCGTTAATTTCATGTTGCGGGCGCTATTAGTTTTGGGGGGGTGGCCACGCATTTTCCACACGTTATTACCCCTTACTGTATAAGGGGTAAAAATAGCGTATCGAAAATGTGCGGCCAAACGGGGGCTAACGGTGCACTCGGTCAAGCGCACCATACTGCATCAGCCCGATAGTAAGTGGAGGAGTAGCTTAGTGGTTCCAGCAGCAGATGAGAGCCAGGGAAGCCCGAATAAATCCTCTTTCTCCTTCAGATACCCCATGTGATCTTGGGCAAGTCAAGTCACCCCTCCTTGCCTCAAGTACAAATTTCTTTTGATTGATGTATTTGTGGTAGGCAGTGTAGCAAAATAAACTAAACTAAATTTAGATTGTAAGCCCTCTGGGAACAGGGACGCACCCTTCCTACCTGAATGTAATCCACTTTGAAATGGCTAACCAGTCACAAAGGGTGGAATATAAATTTAAAAAAATATAGAGGTCCATATTCATAATGAGTGTATTAATATGCATTAGTTATTTGTGTGGGAGGACTTTATGGTAATGTTTGGCAGTTAACATGTGCGATAACACTTTATCACATGTGATAAATAACTACATCTATTTTTACTTGAGAGAGAGAGAGAGGTGGATCACTTTTCTAGTTATAGCACTATAATAGGGTAGACTTCTAACCCAGGGTGAGGGATCAGGAGGTGGGGAAGGCTGGGGGTCAGAATACAGTGCACAAATGTACTTTTCTTTCAACTCTGAAGCACTCCAAATGATACCCAATCTTCACAGGTGTCTACTGTGCTGTTTTGTACCTGTGACGGTGTATCTAAAACTGACCCATCTCACTATATTGAGTCTCTCTCTCTCTCTCTCTCTCTCTCTCTCTCTCTCTCTCTCTCGGAAATTTGCCTAGCCATGCTCCCTTTTTCCTAACCCTCAAATATTCATTTAGCAGGCTAATTAGTGAGTTATTCCTCTAAATGTCTCAGAGTCTCTCTTAGTGTCTTGAAAATCCTGCATTAGGTTGTACAGGATTCTGTAGGCTTGAGTCCTTCTACCTGTCCAGTCTGCTAGATTATAGGGATGACCCCTTGCCTTGGTGACTTTTTGCATTTTTCTCAAAAGTAAATTTTCCTTTTGGTTATACTACACCCATTTATTCTTCCTTTATTATTTGGAACAGAACCTGTACCATACAGGATATTCAAGTCCAGACCACCATCCCAAATGGGACAAGTCCTTGTATTGCTAGTGAAATAGCCCAGAATAGGTGCATTGGTCAGGAGTTGGACGCCTTCAGCACACTCTCTAGCCTTCCTGCTTCAAAAGTAATGCACTTAGCAGGTAATTTTCTAAAGGATTTACAAGCCTAGAAGTAGCATATATTGCAGCAATTTTCAAAAGCCTATTTATCTGAGTAAACATTTTCAACCCAGTGAAATTTCAAAGCAGTTATGTGCATAAAAGTAACAATTTTATAGGCATAAAATCCAGTTTTATGTGCATAAATCTTTTTGAAAATTACTTCCTTACAGTTTATAAGTTTTTTTCAACCTATCTGGTGCAAAATCAATCAAATTCTTTCTTCCATTTCAACATCAAAATGTTTACAATATACAATGTTTAAAATGTACAATTGTGAGCTTTTGGACACGGATTGGTTCTTCACATTTTCAATAGTGTTAGAGATTCACCTCTCGCTTGCAATCCATTATCATATTGGATCCTATTTTCACGGGTTCTTTTGGAGGTAGATGAGGCTGGCCTTCTGCAAACATGGATTGAATCTGGATCTCAAATTATTTCTACAGATTTAGGGGGAAAGTATGTGCAGAGGCCTCTCAGCTAAGAAAGCTGGAGAAATCCGATGGTCTTGCTATGAAAGGGTTGTAGGGGTTCCAGTATATTATGTTGAAAAAATGTTTATTAGAAAGATGCGCACAAACTACACATAACAGTGTACAGAAACAGAATTTGTACCATTGCATAAGAAACAATAAAGAGCACTTTTTTCCCCCATGAAGGACCTTCCTGGACCCTATATGAAAGCCCCAACCTTATCATACAGGTCTTAACTAAGAAAGCAATATAAAAAAAACCCCCAATAAACACCCGCTGACAGGGTTCCTTGGAGTCAGAGCTCTCAGCTGGCCCCTATGTGAAGACCTGTATTGGAATTGCACAGATTCCCTAAATAAAGTGGCTCCGTTTCTCAGCTTCTAAGACAATGAAAAGGAGGAGGAGGAGGTAACAGGGAAACTGGAGAGGTTTTATTCCGGTGCGTGCTTTTCCGCTAACCCTTTTCTTCGATTCTTGCTCCTATTTCGGGAAAGGCCGTGCAATAAAACGAGATGTGCCCGCCTAGCAGGGGTGTCCGACTGGGATCCCGAAAGGAGCTCAGGATATAGGGGAGATTTATTTGCCATCAGGGGAGGCCGTGCCTGCAGCGATATCTCCGGAGTCCTCATTAGGGAGCAGACGGGCTGGGCTCTTTGAAGATCAGAGCTGGATGCCCTTGATTTAGCTTTTTTTTTTTTTTTTCCCCCGGAGAGACTCCCAGGCTCGTTTGTATTTCTATCAGCACTTTCTTTCCTCGTCCCTGGTGCCAGGCAATAATGGGGGTGACCGGAGCTCTCCGTCTGCTCCCCTAATGCTCCTGGCGTCTCTCCTCGGGGCCAGGAGATAACATAACCCAGCGCTGATAACTTCCCCTCCCAGCAGGAAGGAAACGCTATCAAGTTCTGCTTCTCAGCGACAGCTTCGGGCCCGAAAAGGTAGATTGAGGGCCTATCTTTCCGTTCATCGCCTCGGCAGAGCCTTGTGTGGGTTTTAGTTATTTTTGTATCGTGAGGGCTTGGTAGATAAGTGAGCGAGGAACTGTGCCTGTAGTTTTCTATTCGGGATGAACTGGCTTTGCGGGCCAAGGATTTCGTACTAAATTCTGGAGTTCGAGAGACATCGCAGGGGCTAGGGAGGGCTGAATGAAGGCGGGCAGCAGCCAGGAGAGATTTTCAATGCTGAAAAACCTCCTGTGCATAAGGATCAGACCAGACCTGGAAAAAAAAACCCAATCTCTACATTGCCTTCGAGTTACCTTGCATGTTTTGCTTCAGAAGATGACCCCAGAGATATGGTCATGTAATAAAGGTGTTATTATATCAGGTCCCCAGATAATTCTGTACAGTGAAACTCTTATCGTCAGCACCATTCGCTTTCCCTTTCTGGGTGCTCTGGACACCTGATTTTCAGGGCATGGTGGTGGGGGCACTGGGGGCAAGAGGAGTCGGAGAGAGGCATTTTCTTTTTAAGATCCACGTAGTCCATGAAACATGCATGCAGAATTGTCCTCCCTGATCATGTCTTTTGTTTTGCACCCTCGCCAGACCCAGTATTTTTTTTTTTCAGATCTAGGTATGCACAGGCTCCATTAGTTAATTAGAAATGAGTCCGTCCCTCCTAACCTGCCTAAAGCCTGAAGAACAACACAAGTCCAACCTGCTTCATACAGTAAAGAATGCCCAGCTTCATCCTGATCCGGGCTCCGTCTCCCTCTGATTAGATGGCCGTCTATCTCTGGGCACTGGCACAGGAGACGGATACGGGGAGGACCCCAGGTATGGGGCAAGGGTCATTCAAATTAATTATACAGCGTGTCGGTTTCATGTTTAAAGTCCACCTCGTTGGTCCTCAGATACTTTGTCATGAATTCTCCACCCCCCAGGACAGCAGGTGCACGGGTGGGCACGAATGGAAAAGAATCTTTTATTTAAGAAACAAAAGAACAGAACGGATTCCAGCGCTCTCCCAACGTAGTCGCTTGCTGCCATCATGGGGTTTTTTTGTTTCCGTCTCGTGTTATTTGTACTTGGGAGCATCGCCCGTGGCCTGCACAGTTTAGGCCAGCGCACAGCTGGCCGCACAGCTGGCAGGTAATATGGACCTTTCCTGAGCTCCAAACCTGAGGTGGGAAACTGAACGCCAGCCAGGGGCGTGATGAGAGGATAATGTTCTCAGGGAGAGGTAAAATCTGCCCAGCCTTATCAAGGATCTGCCGGAGAGCTTTCATCGGGAACGAGGGATTAGCCCTCCCCCAGCCCCTGGAAAGACGAGTTCAATTAAAAGGAAGCCACTTTCGGATCGCCCTGAAGAAAGAGTCACTGCCAACAGGGAGCCCAGACCATTGAAATAAACTCAGGACTCCTCCTTCCCCTTATGTTAGTGTTATTTCCTTATTTATTTCGATTTAGACCCCGCTTTCCGGCACTTCAGAGCGGAGTACTGGAGGTATTTCCGTCCATATCGTTCCTCTAAAAAGGTCTCTCACAATGTACAAGAATTCCAGGGTTGGTATTTTTTCCAGGAGTTACCAGAACTCTTTTTTTATCTGATAAACTTTTGTACCCATAAAACCCATTGAATTAAGTTCCATTTTCATAGAAAACGCAGTTCTCTCCGTTCCATAATCATAATCAGCCTTTCTACTAACCAGCAACTCTTCCTTCTCTTTCATACCTTGCGCAGTCAAAATGCAAAAGGTTGCACTGCATAATGACTTAATAATAAGTTCTCTCCGTACCATAATCATAATCAGCCTTTCTACTAACCAGCAACTCTTCCTTCCCTTTCCTACCTTGCGCAGTCAGAATGCAAAAGGTTGCACTGCATAATGACTTAATAATAAGTTCTCTCCGTACCATAATCATAATCAGCCTTTCTACTAACCAGCAACTCTTCCTTCCCTTTCCTACCTTGCGCAGTCTGCATATTGCATAATGACTTAATAATAAGTTCTCTCCGTACCATAATCATAATCAGCCTTTCCACTAACCAGCAACTCTTCCTTCCCTTTCCTACCTTGCGCAGTCTGCATATTGCATAATGACTTAGTAAGGATCTTCAGAGCAGCCAGGAAGGAGTCATTTCACTATCTGACTTCCCTGCTACTCATTAGCCCTTGCTGTAGGCAAGCTCCGAAATTGTTTTCAGCTAAAGAGAGTTTGGCCTTCCAGCAATTTATAGAAGAACTGGGGAAACTTGCAGCTTTTTTCCCTAGCACTCAAGCAAAGCCTTAATAGTTTATTTCTGGACTGCAAGGTTTTAATAATGCGCAGCAGTTAAGTGTTGGTGCTCAGCCTCCCGCAGCCCTCTCAGATAACCGCAAAATCACTCAGCTCAGTCGCACTTATGAACGTGATCCTTACTGATCGGGAAGGAGCGTCAAAATTGGTTGGAGTTGGCAAAGTGCAGAGGATATAATCTGTCCTTCCCTGTCCATTCGGGCGGAGCCCTCGAAAGTAGGCCCGAATGGAAGGGGAGGAGAGGCACAAATCACCATGCAAACCGGTGTGATATCGGTATAGAAAAACCAACAACTAGGTGCCCCAAACTTCAGGCTCTAGCCTGCCCTCCACATCAGAGCCACATAGATCCTATCCCAGAAGGGAAGGGGATATGGCTGAGGAGAATTCGGTGTCCACTTCCCCCAACTATGGCTCGGATTCATTTTGGGGGTCCAGTGCCAATGGAATCCAACCCTGGGGCTGTGGAGCTCTAATCTGGATCCTCACTGCCATTGAATGCCCCTTTCTTAGTGCAGGAGCAGGACCCGGAAGCAGAAGCCTCGCTGGACTTCAGGGCTCGCTCCATCAATCAGTTTGACAAAAAGCAGACGCCCCCTCTCTTTAGCGGGTGTTTGCTTTTTCGCCAATTATTGCTACAGTGCAACTCTTTTGTTGATACAGTAGTTCTAAAAAGTGCTAATGTTCATTTATCAGCCCAGGACCTCCATTAGCTGTCAGTCTCTAAAAAAAAAAATCTAAACACAAAGCCAACGTCGCAGCCAAACCCCCATTTGTTTCTAAAATACAGTTCTAAAAGTGAGGTAGTGTTGAAGATAAAACCGAAGATAAGGATGTCTGTCTCCAATGAATGTCTCCGAAGGCATTAATGACTAAGCTTATCTTTCAATTTATCCTTATACCCTCTTCCAAAAAAAACACACCCTGCTTGATTGTAAGATAACAATTGTTCCTTCAATTAATATCTGGACATCTAGGCAGAAGTACAAAGCATAAACTATATCATATCCTTGATAGGTGTTGGTTGCCTATTGGAATAACTCAGGTAAATGGCCAGGTACCAAGGGCTGTGAATCACTAGACTTAATCAGCATAGGGAATTTCTAAAAATACCACCTAATCTCCTGCTTCAATTGATATTTGTATAAAATATTCTAGAGCAGATCCTGTTGGAAATGGTTGTTTATTGCTCTCAGTGCAGGAGGAGATGCCTAACCGTCCAGTCCTATTTTCTAAAGCAGGGGTGGCCAGCTCTGGTCTTTGACAGCCACAAATAGGCCGGGTTTTCAGGATATCCACAAAGAATGTGCATAACATAGATCTGCATACAATGGGAGCTGTGCATGCAAATCTGTCTCATGCATATTCATTGCGGATATCCTGAAAACCCGGCCTGTTTGTGGCTCTTGAGGATCTGGGTTGTCAGTCACCCCTGTTCTAAAGGTATTTCCTGTGGCACAGAGGGGACAAGCTGAATTAGGAATTAAAGTGCAGAGCTGATTATGTTTATTTATTTATAAATATTTCTAGACCACCTTCCTGGTCTATGGATTGTCCAAAGTCCTTTACAAAGACAACATATGCAATCATCAAAAATAGCAATAAAACACAAACTAGCAGCGCAACAATATCAAACAAACCATTATCTCTCCAATTCAGATTAGTCACTGACCACATCTAACCACACAGAGTTCTCCTTCCTCCCAAATGAATGGAGAACAATTAGGAGGGAGCAAGGAATCTGTAGGGGAAATCTGTTTTTGCTTTTCTCTAGGCTCAGCAGGCTCCTCTCTTGATAGAAAAACTGGTCCATCACATGTCTGCCTCAGGGAAACAGGTTTTATTGTTCTTTGCTTTTCACACCTCCGGCCTACAACACTTTCTTAAGAGTGTATTGGCTGCAGGTCTGTCCCTCCCTGTATTAGCAAGACACACTGACTGGTGCCTAGGTGCAGGGGATCTCCTAGCCCACTGGTATTCACTCCTAGCCCTCCAGGACCACAGACAGATTGAGTTTTCAGGATATCCCTAATGAATATGCAACAGATAGATTTGCATGAACACAGCCTCCATTGTGGCCTTCAGGGCTGGCAGCGAATACCACTGACCTATCAGGATCCTGTCCAGCCAGAAACAGGGCATGCAATACTATTTATTTATTAGCCTCTGTCCAGCCAATAAACAACATCAAACAGGAGCAACAATCCACGCAGAAAAGCAAAACAAGTTACTACATTGTGTATGGAAGTAGAAAGAGACTGCTCTGGGCAAATGGTCTGAGAGCACAGCAATGTAAGTACTGCACCTGGATATCAGAGACCTCTCCATAGTCGCCAGCAAACAAAAACACTTGCATTTTAGGTTTTGGAAGCTTTACAAAAAATCCTATCCCTCTGAGCACAGAAGTATTCCTTTAGTGTCTGGAAGTTAACATATTAATACAACTCTATGTAATATGTACATATGAACATATATGAACATAATATGTACATATGAACTCTATGTAATATGTACATATGAACATATGTACATATGTTCTATGTAAACCGGCATGATGTGATTGTATCATGAATGCCGGTATATAAAAAATTTTAAATAAATAAATAACTCAAATGTTTAACAAAAACTTGAAATTCAGTCACAGTTCCTCTCTTATTAAGCTGGTAATTGATTCATATTCACAATATTGAATATTTTGCTTACCCTACAAAGTATTTATTAGATCGGCTAGAAATTATTTAATTCTCCTCCTTATTTTATGGATGTAATTAACATAGTTACAAGTGTATTTTTTTCCCAGGTTCCAATACATTGAATGAGTTATTTTGGAGTCAGGTTACCGAATCCCATTTCTATTGTCAATGGCTTAATACAATTGGCAATCAGAGCTAATTTAAAGTTCAGCCTTTTTTTTCCAGTTTTCTCCTGGAACTCCTTAGAGATACATCACCCTATACATTAGCACAAGCACCTGCTTATGATATAATTGCAAGCTTTTATCTTTAGACACCAAATGAATGCCAAGAATGGGCCAGTCCTAACCAAGAGATTTGGGGAAGTTGTGACAATTTTATTGGCCTTTAAAAAAACAATGCATTTTTATACAAGGATTTGCTTTATGCTTTTTTTTTTGGGGGGGGGGTGTCATCTGGGGAAGGATGGTGTGTATGACGGTCCAAAATCTCAGACAACAGCATCTGTGTGTTTTTAAATAATTGCATGACCTCCATAGTACTCTGTCGTTTCTGGGACCAGTAGGGCCACATCTTCTACCATTAATGCACCATCACAGTCCATTCATTTGCAAGAAAATGTTCATAACCATCTAAGAAGAAAGAACCCCAAACCACTAAATGCACTGTGGAGAAAACAACATTAGAAGAATTAGGTTGAGGAACAGGGCCGGCTATCCCCATAAACCGGACTCCAAACCATTTCTCAGCGGTTTCTTCATATTTTAGACAATGTATTGTCTAAAGAAAGAAACGATTTCAGCCATTTACCCTATACCTCTGAGCGATCATAAAAGTCAAACTGATCATGCAACATGCGTTTTAGGTATTTTCAGTTCTTCCATTCAGCAAGAGAATACATTTCCGGCTTTAAAGAAAAAGCGTGTTTGCGGATAATAGCGTTCCGGGCCCTGTAATGGCCGCATTTCCCCATTAAACAGTAATATTTCAAGCGTCTGTCCAGCTAATCTTTCCAAGTGTCATCGGAAGCTATGACAAGCCATCCAGTTCCCTAACAAACACCATCTTTCGTTTGCAGCAAGAATTTTAATTGAAACGGATGTTGCTAGCAGTCCCCGATTGTAGACAACACAAAGTGACTGGCTCCGGTTTCAGTATCGCAAAATAATAAAAGAGCAGCTCCGCGAATAGGTAAGTAGCAGTCTGGCCAGGTTTAGAAACGGAACCTATTTCCTAATTAAAACAACCAATGTCAGATGCACTCAAGCTGAGGCAATTGAAATAAAAAAAAAATATATATATATATTGGAGCGTATTAAATGTAGCTTTCAAATTCGCGAAAATTCACGTTTTGCCTTTCCAGTGAAAGACAGATTTTTCTTATCGGGAATGGAAATCGTGTCTAAATAATTGTCAACGTGTATTAATAGGACTGATGAAATCTTAAGAATAAGGACTGTGCCATCTCAAAATCTGAGGCGTTCTGTACAAAACAGGTCAAGTCTAGGCTGCAGGATTTGAAGTGCCTGACAATTTTACAGGACTGCTGTCTGCTTATAACATCCATGCAAATCTACTGCATTAAGTTCAAATACTGACTCCGCTGTTCCTTCTTCCAGGTCGAAAAGCTGAGTATTAAATTGAGTGATAAACTGATTGATAATGCAAATTGAAAAATGCACAGTGCAATACAGTGGATTCTTTTATTTGCTAGAAAGATCATCCGTTTATTTTATAGCAATTTTTGTTATACCTCATGGGAACAAACAAACATCAATTTAAACAAGTGAATTCGTACAACAGACGTGAAAGCGGGCAGGAACTTACCCGGTCACACGGGACCCGTGAGGCATCTCTGATCCCGGATTGCGTTAAGAGATCACTCGGTCCAAAAGTCATAGCTTCAGGTCGCCAAACGATCGCCCCCAGTAACCCCATTTCCCTCCAAATCTACAGTCGCCAACAACAAGACCCCCCCCCCCCCCCCAAAAAAAAAATAAAACAAAAACAAAAACCTGGCTCTGAATTGGTATTTAGCGCACCCCCCGCTGTTTGTAACTATTTGCGCTGCTTACATCCTGGCAAGAGACGGAATTCCTGCAGCTTCAGAAACCGCTCCTTTATTTGGGGCTTTTGCAGTATTTTACAATATTTGTTTTCCTTGAGATATTCAATATAAGATGCCTTTGGGCTAGAGTGGAGGGGATTGGCCTCTAGTGCTGTTCCTTTTTCATTAAGATGGCCAAGCTGTGTCAGTTCTTTTGCCGAAGAACGAGTTTATACAATTTGGTTGACATAAGATGTTGTCTGATCGGAATATCTGCGTCTCTTTTAAATTTTATTTAATGCAGTGTGAAACAATTACCCAACAAAACTCGAGTCCGTTTATATACACCACCTTGCACATTTTTAACAATAATACAATAAAAGAAACAAATTCATCTGTCCTGTTTAACTCATGTTCTAAACTGGTAGACTCAGAGCATGATAGGAAAGGAGACTTTTTGTAAGTGTTGGTGATCCCTTTCCAAATATTTAAGCAAACAAAACTAAATCAAAGTTTAATATTTATTTTCACACCTTCTGTTCCAGCAAAGGAACGGATGAAAGCCCCGCGCAGTTATATTATGCGCATTCATTATTCTAACATGTGAGGCATTTCTATCTGCAAACGACTTCATGCATTTTGTGTCTTTTCATTACGATTCAAGTTGCATGAAACTGACATTTTTTTTTTTTTTTTTGGCTGGCTAACTTGCTTTCTCGAATCGCAGCTTGGATTTGGTCATTGACCTGAGGAGATCTGTCTTGGTGCACAAACGGAGGCTTCTCGTGGCTCATCGAAGCCTGTTCGGGAAATTGACTGGGAGGTAATAATAATAATAATAATAATTTGCTAACTAGAAAAGCAGCAGGACCGATCAGGGGAGCGACTGAAGGCGAAAGGCAACGCCGTCCCTTTAAATCCCTGGGGGCTGCCTTTTGGCTGGATGACCATATTAGGTGCCATGCAACTGTGAATCCCTGCGCACGTCACTGCCGTCCCGGCCAATGGGAGGCCGCAGTCCGGCCAACCTGCTTGGCCCCGCCTCGGGCTCTGCTCTACCTGCCAAGCCCCGCCCCCTTGCCTCTGGGTGCGCGTCCAGGCTATGCAGCCGCAGCAGGGGAGGCCTCGCACTGCCCATCCATGCAGCTCTCTGGCCCCCGGAGCGCCCCGCCATGTTCCCCAGCCCGGTGACCTCCACGCCTTTTTCCGTGAAGGACATCTTGAAGCTGGAGCAGCAGCAGCAGACGGCCCCAGCCGGGGCAGAGCTGGCCTCCTCGTGCATGCTGGCCACTTACCCGGGGACTGCTGCGATCCTGTCCGAGCTCAGCCAGGAGCTGGCCCGCTGTGAGACCCCTCCCAAGGCCCCCCCGGCCAGTTTCAGCACTTCCCTGTATGGCAACAGCTGCACCCCAATGGACCCCCGAAAGGCCCCCAAAGTGGACAGGAAAGGTAACCGCGCATCTCTTTGTAACACTTTGCATTGCAGGATGATGATGAGGGAAAGCAGAAAGAAATGACTCACTGAGGCCTAAGGGAGATCACTGTCTCTTGCACCTAAGGGAGATCACTGTCTCTTGCACCTAAGGGAGATCACTGTCTTGCACCTAAGGGAGATCACTGTCTCTTGCACCTAAGGGAGATCACTGTCTTGCACCTAAGGGAGATCACTGTCTCTTGCACCTAAGGGAGATCACTCGTTTGCACCTAAGGGAGATCACTGTCTTTTGCATCTAAGGGAGATCACTCGTTTGCACCTAAGGGAGATCACTCGTTTGCACCTAAGGGAGATCACTGTCTTGCACCTAAGGGAGATCACTGTCTCTTGCACCTAAGGGAGATCACTCGTTTGCACCTAAGGGAGATCACTGTCTTGCACCTAAGGGAGATCACTGTCTCTTGCACCTAAGGGAGATCACTCGTTTGCACCTAAGGGAGATCACTCGTTTGCACCTAAGGGAGATCACTGTCTTGCACCTAAGGGAGATCACTGTCTCTTGCACCTAAGGGAGATCACTCGTTTGCACCTAAGGGAGATCACTGTCTTGCACCTAAGGGAGATCACTGTCTCTTGCACCTAAGGGAGATCACTCGTTTGCACCTAAGGGAGATCACTGTCTCTTGCACCTAAGGGAGATCACTCGTTTGCACCTAAGGGAGATCACTGTCTTTTGCACCTAAGGGAGATCACTGTCTCTTGCACCTAAGGGAGATCACTCGTTTGCACCTAAGGGAGATCACTGTCTTGCACCTAAGGGAGATCACTGTCTTTTGCACCTAAGGGAGATCACTCGTTTGCACCTAAGGGAGATCACTGTCTCTTGCAACTAAGGGAGATCACTCGTTTGCACCTAAGGGAGATCACTCGTTTGCACCTAAGGGAGATCACTGTCTCTTGCACCTAAGGGAGATCACTCGTTTGCACCATTTCGTTTCTGTCATTACAAATTGGTGAACTGCCCTGGCAACCTGATTCACTAAGGGTTTTTGCCATGGACACAAAATGGGAGAAACGCCTTAATGAATCTGGCCCTAAAATGAAGGTTTCCCATCACATTCAAACACACTAATAATAATTACAAGTGCTGGCATACACGTAGGCTTCACTGCTGAATATTGCTCCATTCCATGCCTGTTATTAGAATATTCAGATGCTTAGTTTTTGCCTCTAAAAAAAACACCTTTCACTACTTGTTAATAACCGAGGGATAGATGTCCTGTCTTCTGATCCATGACAGGCCATGATCTTAAAAGCCTAATATTTACTGAAATGTAAAAGAAATGTTTGTTGTTTAAAACAAATCTTTCTACCAACGTCCAGCGTCTTCCAACCTAGGATGGATATTTCCCCGTCTGCTTCAAGTGTAGACATTCTTAGGGATGTGCATTCCCTCTTACTAAAGGGTCTTCATGTCTATATTTTATTTTGAAGTTGTATTTTCTACCCATCAGCTTCTTCTGTTTGTTAATTATTATCAGGAAATTAAGATTAAAGAAGCGGTATTGAACGGCAAATTCGGATTCGGGCCCAGCACACTTTGGATGTGTGCAATTACTTAGCCGTGCAATTATAATCGAATCAGGAATTCAACGCTCCCATATTTATTTAGTTCAATCCCTGGATGCACCGCCATTTTACCGCATTACCCGTCCTAAATCAAACTACCCAGCAGTGCTTAGGAATTAACATTAAGTGGTTTTTCCTTAAGTCTTGCCCTTCCCTCCCTCTTTGGAAGAACCTCGGAGGCCGCCGCACGCGCAGGGATCGCGCAACCTTATTTTGATTGCTTTCGGTTTGCTTTGCTTTCAGACCTTTGCGCCCTGCAGAGACACCTGGAGCCGGAGAAGGGCGTCCCGGAGGGCTCGGAGCGGCCGAGGCCACGGAAGCGGCGGAAGCCCCGCGTGCTCTTCTCGCAGGCCCAGGTCTACGAGCTGGAGAGGCGCTTCAAGCAGCAGAAGTACCTCTCGGCCCCGGAGCGGGAGCACCTGGCCGGCGCCCTGAAGCTCAGCCCCACCCAGGTCAAGATCTGGTTCCAGAACCGCAGGTACAAGTGCAAACGGCAGCGGCAGGACCAGAGCCTGGAACTGGTGGCGCTGCCCCCGCCCCGGAGGATCGCGGTGCCGGTGCTGGTGAGGGACGGCAAACCGTGCCTGGGGGAGCCGGCGCCCTACAGCTCGGCCTACAACGTCAGCCTGAGCCCTTACCCTTACAGCGCCTACCCCGCCTACCCCGGCCCGGCCTGCAGCGCCAACTACAGCTGCAGCTACCCCTCCGGGCCAGGCGGGCAGCCTGCCCCCGCCGCCAGCCCCCTGGTGAACTTCGGGGCCGGGGAGCTGGGCTCCGGCCCCCTGCAGCAGGCCGCAGGTGGGGCCACTCTGCACGGGATCCGCGCTTGGTAAGAGCTGACCCCGGGGTGGAGGGGGGGGGGCTGAGACTGCAGCCGGGGAGAAGTCGGCTCCTCAGATTTCGCCCTGTTTTTTCCACGTAAGTTGAAACCTGCAATGACTTTTTGGTATTACACGGAAAAGAATTGCTTGAAGCAAAACCAATTACCTTAGCAATACTAAAAAATGTGCATACTATGTACTTGTTTTTTTTTTTTTTACTTAAAAAGTAGGATGAGGTTTCGGTCTATTGCATCAATGTGTTTTCTGTATGTTTGCACCCTGGCCAGTAAAAACAATTTCATCTAAAAAAAAACAAACAAACAAACCTTCATAATCTGGAAGGATATGTTCCATTAACTTTGCTCAAATCTAATGCAAGTGCAGGCGTCGGTCCCAACCTTATTTTATAGGCTAGGACCTATTCCTTTTCAAGAAAATGTTATCTTATTTACAAACAAGGCGATACTTCCTAGAGAAAGGGAAATCAGTGCTCGGCTCTTTCCTATTCTCCTGGTAGGCATCTGTCGTTCGAATTTCACTTCCCCATTCAAAGCAGAACGTGATTTTCCTATAAAATAAACATTTGAGTCTACCCTCAATTTAACAGAATACTTTTAGGCATTTATTCATTCAAAGATGTATGATTGGATTCGGTTAAATTATGCATTATTAGGAGAGAGAAAAAGTGGTTATTTAAATGCATTCTCTCTTCTGTGTATTTAAGACTTCCCTATGATGTACAAATTGGTGAAATGTGTTGTTGTTGTTTTTTTAATTAAAATGTGGCTTATCATTGACTTCTCATTTTCTTACATTGCGCTAGTTTTATCTTTCTATCTCGAAAAGAGGAATAATATCTGATTACAATGGATGTATAGGATGATGCCATTTTATTCCTGAACTGACCGAAAATATTCTTTAAAACCCGTCCTTGTGCTTCATCCTTCCGGAAAAAGGACCTCGGTTTTATTGAGGGAGAAAACGGAAAGAACCAAGAAATAGTGGTGCGTTCAGGGGGGTGAAGAAGCGCAAGAAGTTATCCCTTGTAATCGCGCGGTAAAAGGGAGAAATGGGTGCCCCGCCAGCTTTTCACAGAGCTTCGCATTTTATGTGAAAAACTGGTGGGATTGTCCTTTTCTTCCCCCCGATAGTTTGCAATTTATCTAATGTGGGGCCAGGCTTTCAGGATCTCCCCGGTGAGCAGCGTGCACGAGGCAGAAGATTCGGGGCCTCCAATGTGCGCAAAGCCATCGCGGGGATCCTGACAATTAAATCGGCCCTCTTTGTCACAGTGGGGGACTCTTGCCTTAGACCCACAAACGAATAATCAGCAGATTTCCAAGTCGCACGTTAAGATGCGTTTTATCTTTCTGACCTTAACGCGTGGAGAGTTGGCCCCGCGTGCGATGCGGTAACTCTCCCCGAGCTTCAGGGACTTTATAGTGAGGAGGAGAGAGATCCTAAAGGAAAACGGAAAGTGAAGGCGCAGACGCCCGGAGCTGCAGGACTCCCAGCTAGGGGAAGGGTCGGGGTATGGCAGCTTTCAAGCCCCTGCCGCATTTCTGAGCCGAGACATTTTGCAGGCAGACGCGCCGATCGCCGAGAGGAAGCAACATTTGCGAGCCTTGCGGTAACGCTGTGCGGATAAACCCATTGCCCGGACAGCTCAGGCAGGGCCCGGCCGTGCCCACTCTCCGAAGGCACTGACTGCAGGGAAACAACAAACCTCGGTAATGCGCGGCCGTCACAACATCCTGCAAGTGGCCCAGATGCTATCACTTGTTGATAGGGCAATTAGAGCGGCTGCCTATCTGCCCCATCAGTAAACAGAGCAGGAGCCAGGGTGGCTGGGGCCCAGAGACCCAGGCTGAAGGGCTGGCAGCCTCGCTCCCCTCCCGGCCCCCGGGCCTAAGCGGGAAACCCCCAGAAGACCCGAATAAGGTGGGGGTTTTGCTTCTGCTCGTGCAACGAAAGCCTTTATTTGATAGTAATGCAGCTTCTCATTGGGGCTATCATGGACATTTCCATGGCGCGCAAGGTTTGAGTCTCCAAGCCAACATTATTTGATTACAATAGTAGTAGGATCTCTCTATGCCCAAAAGCTCAACCGAAATTCCCCCACTCTACACATTCAATGAAATCTGCTCATATATGGTGTGGATCTGAGGGTCCCGGAGTGCCACAAACCGGGCTGGTTTGCAGGCTAAGCACAATGAAGATGTAGGAGGTATATTTGCATGCTGCAAACATTTATTTATTTATTGATTTAGATTCTTTTCTAAATAAATAAATATAAATAAATAAATAAACATCTCTCATGCATATGCATTGTGGATAGCCTGAAAACCACAGGACCCCAGTAGCCAACCCCAGCCTTATATATTATTATAATTCCACAGGAACAGGGACATTAAGCATGATGCCAAGAGGAATTACCAAACATGCATTATATATATTAGCAGGTCCTTACATCTTATCTCAAAGGGCTCTGAGCACTGACACAGCACCATTTTGGTAGTCCTCTGGACCATCCCTATATCTCAGGGATGGCCAATTCCTAATCCTCAAGAGCCACAAACAGGGCTGGTTTTTAGGATATCCACAATGAATATGCATGAGATTGGATGGAATGCATGCAAATCTATCTCATGCAAATTCATTGTGAATATCCTGAAGGTTGTGGCTCTTGAGGACTGGAGTTGGCCACATATGATATATTTCTTCAGAAGTAGGACAGAATTCAAGAAGGCATGGGACTGACCCAGAGAATCCTTAGTGAAGAAGAAATGCAGGGGAGGGGGGGAGGCAGGTCAGCTGGGGGCTGTGGCAAAGTGATCCAGCAGGGCAGGGGCAGGCAACTCTGGCCCTAGAATGCCATGAGCCAGTCAGGATTCCAAGATATCCACACAGAATATGCTTGAGATATATTTGTATACCCTTGTCTCCTTTCCATGCAAATGCATCTCATGCATATTCATTGTGGATATCCTGAAAACCCGACAGACTTGTGGCACTCGAGGACTGGAGTTAGGGTAGGTTCGCATTAGGGGCTCATCATTTATTGCACTATTTTGTTATGTTGCTTTTATGTCTTGTTCATTTTCATGACCTGTTGTATTATCTTTTATAATATAAACCACTTTATGTCTCCTTTTTGGGGGAAAAAGGCAGTATAAGAAATAGGACCATGAATTAAAGTGGGCTGCCATAGGGTTCTTATCTAACCTCCTCGCTGGTTCCATAACTTGCTTTGACCTAACTTAATGCATTGCCTAAGGATTCATTTTGAATAAGTACTGAGTGTAGTTCTTCAAATCTAGTCAGAAATGTTTTGTTAAGTATCTTTTTGGATGATAGTTATTGCTGTTTATATACCAAAATATAGAACAAAAAGTTAGCTAAAACCTGCAGCATCTACCCACCAAATACTAAAGAAAAAAAGGATACCACCAAAGCTACTGATGCAATAAAGTAACACAAAATTAATCCATAGAAAAATGTTTTATTATCACTAAAGACATTTTAAATATTTTTTCATATTGATTCATTTTCTATGTACTTTATTGTAATGCTGGCTTTGGTGGTATCCTTTAGTCTATACCTAAATATGAAAGTATGCATTAACTTCATTTTTAAAGCTGTGAAATATGGCATCTCCGTTTCCTCTTTCTCTCATTCTCTCTGCATGCTCCTTCATGTCTTCTAATGTCATGTAGGCTGTTGAAGGGTGTCATAGACCTACCCTGATGCCTACATACAGATCTGTGTGGTGCAGCAGGGGGTTACTTCTATAGTAAAATTGTAGATAAAATAAGGCCATGTGTCATAAATCAGATTGGTAGTAGTTTTCCTACATATTTAAATACGTTTGGTCAAATAATGTCTTGAAAAATCAACCTGGCTCCTACTCATAGATAGGGCAGAGGCAATGAATCTGCAAATGGAATTTAGTGCTGTTGTAGTGAGATTATCCCCAAAATAAAATCTCTTGAGTCCTCTGATGTATTTATTGTCTTGTATTTAGTTACATAAACATATTGTGTTTGTTTTTCATCATGTGTACAATAATTATAAACTTGATCCAAAAGAGTACTATCAATCACTTGGAATAAATATTGCTGATGACAAGTCATTGATAAACAAATTGACTCATTATTATGTTGTTCAGAACTGGCCATGGTGTTGGCTGTTACCTTCCATTTGGAAGAGGAAAGTCCGATTGAGTTAACAGTGTGTGTGTGTGTGTGTGTGTCAGTCCCTGTTTTATCATATTATATTTTAAAGAATTTTAACTTTATTGTGTTTGCATTTTACAAAAAATGTTATGATACTTTTAACCAAAACACAACTTAGAACTGAGAATAGACAAGTCATAATGATCAAACAAAATCAAACTGGAAGATTTGTGAAAGTTTTCCTTCAATGCAAAAATTGCTCCAGATTTATAAATAGTAAGACTTCAATATTTTCAACTGGAAAATGTTTGTGCAAAACAACTTTTGCACTAAAGCTAAATTTTCATAAATCTACCAAAGTGTCTTCAAATAGATTGATGGTTTTCCCTTGCCAAATACAACCTAAACAATGATCCCTATCTAAAAGATAAATTGTGTATCTCCCAATGCAGATCTGGGAGATTAGAGTTCGTTCTAATGCTTATTTGAAAGCAACATGAAAACTGCAGTCTTGGTTTCTTCATTAAAAAAAGCAAAAATGAAGTTTCCAAAATGCCTTGAGATGGGAGTTAAAAATTGACCTGAGTCACAACACCACCACAAATGGCCCATGGTTTATACACAACAAGGATGTAAATGACTTGAATGTTGCAAAACAGATCTATGCCAGATGCTATGGTTTTCTTTCTAGGAAATAAGATGCATTATTACTTTGCATTATAATGTATTTAATAATTTTTAAAAGTTTTAGCTCGTCTTTCCAAATAATTATGAAAATGGCTTATGCCGTTATTAATATTCAGATACCGTAATTCATGCGAGTCTACAAACTGTGGCTGCCTGAGGTAAGGTGAGGAAAGAGTGATTGAACCTCATTGCTTTAACCATTAAGCCACTGTTTCTCCTGCTGAAATCCCCCTTTCACACTCCCAGCAGCTATGGACAGAAAGGACACCGTTTATGGGACAGCACTGCACTGTTTTGCAGTTCTGACTGTGAAGAGCCGTAGCCACTCCTAAGAACTGGGGTAAATCCTCAAGGGCAGAAACCCCTTCTCTCTTCGAAGCTCGGCTCCATCCCGCCTTGGAGCTGCTACCAAGCCCTGAAAATCGGCATCCACGGAGGAGATTTTGGACGGGACACTTTCTGGCTCTGCTTTGGCTCCTGATTAATTTTATTTCTCAGGTACTAGACTTGCACCCTGGTTTCTTTACAGAGGGAGGCTCGGTCGCTGTTGCTTTTTAATGTATTTTCTTTTCTCTTGCACTGTAGCTTTCATAGAAACTAAAGTCTGTTTAATTGTGATCAGATTCACTATTTCATTGTATTTATATTCTAACACAAGAAGTTCCAATTTTCTGTCTATTTTCTTATGTGTTGACAGCTATATTTTTATAATTAATTTAGTCAAGTCAGAAAAATATGTTTTCCCGTTTTTCATCTGGAGTAGGAGATTTAATGCTGGTGTGTGTCAGGTAATATATTGGAGATGGGGTTGCAATTAGATATTGTGGGTAATAGAAATGCATGGACGTATGCTTTATGTTACAACTGCCAGGAGAGCAGATTACCAAAGGAGATCTATTTGAGGGATACTTGAGAGAAGAAGCACTGATAAAGCAAAGACCATAGAAAGGATGAGGAGAGCCGGATGGAAACCTAGGAGTCTTCTATTATTATCAGATCTGTGCACTAAACCTGGCACTGACATTCCAGTCCTGAAGCCCTGGGAAAGCAACATTATAGGTTCACACCAGTGATGCTGTCCATCCCTTATAAGTGATGAAAAGGAGTTGATTTGTACAATGCAGCTAGCAGACACCGCAGGGTACTAATCAACTCGGAATTTTCAACACTTCTAAGGTCAATAATTGTTTAATGATGTCAGTTTTACAAGGAATACCTCTGCATGTGTCTGTAACCCTTAACCCCAACCCACCTCCCGAAAACTCACCCCCAGTCAAAGTGCCTCCTTACAATGGTCCCTATATTGAGCATCAGGCTGACTGTTATACTGAGTCTCCCTCCCCCACTACTGATCACCAGACTCTTACACCTACTGAGGAGCTGCAGCAAAGTTACACACGCACTGGCTGAGGAAAATTAGGGGTTACACACATCAGCGCTGGAACGCCCATGCCCTGCTCCTTTTCTGGGAATGTTAACAATATATCAAAATTTATCATATAGTGACATATAATTTAATATTGTACATTTTATTTCAATTACAAAAAATATTTTAAGAAAGGTCTTTTCACAATAATTTACATATTGAATATACAAAGGAATACATATTTCCAAAAAACAATTAGATAAAAAAACATCCACACACACATTAAAAATACTTATTAATTATCTCTCTCGTAGTGAAATTATTGTTATCCATTGTTATTATTGAGAAAATTCTCTTTATCCTTCTTTGCAAGACTTTATAATACTCCTGACATGTTTCGCCTTCTCACAGGCTTCTCCTTTTCTGGGCATATGTACATTAATGTACGTGCACCCTTCCCAGCTATTTAAAATTTGCATAGCTCCCGTACAGCCCATTATGCATGTATGTGGCCATTTTGGGTCAAGGATTTTAAAATCTACCTCGTAGCACATACAAGACAAAGAGCTTGAGACAGGGCGAGGCTCACCTCCTCCCTCCCCCTACCTTCCGTACAGCTAGGAAAGCACGGGTGATGGGGGCACTCTTGTCGCTTTCTTCCAGATGGGGCTAGAAGGGAGTATTCTCTATAACCAACAAGACACTTCACTTTGCTTAGCTCTGATGCCTCATCCTCAAACACACAGGCACAAAGAGGATTAGAAATCATTTTATGCATCTCCTGGGCCCCACTTGCCTTCATCGTGCCTTGATTTTGCAGTCACAAGATGCCCAGTCCCTCCTCTCTGACCGAATATTTCATAGGATTCCCTTCCATACTAAACACTGGCCTTGCCTGGCCACACACACTCCTCCAAGGTCAATGCATGGAGTAATGGATGGCACCTGGCATTAGAGCCCACAGCACAGTACAGAGTGTGAATCCTTCAGAGCCAGATCGAAGAGCACAAATCTGATGACCTCCAGGAACTTATAGCTCCATTCTCGCTGCCGCTATCTCTGATCCCCAGCAGATGAAAATCTACCTTGTCAGCCCTTCATGCCTTTATAATCAGCCTTTGCCTGCCCTACCCAGCCTGGCTGTCTGGTATTAATGTCACTGTGCTGCAGATATTATGCAATTACAAAGGCCCAGGGTAACTCTCCCTCCCATGTTTACCAGGATAATCCTGGATTTTTACAATCTACACGGGCTGCATTTTTATGTTTGCCTGAATTATCATCATTCGCTCGGGCAAACAGTTAAAACGCTGAAGGGCCAAAACGGGTCTTATTCCTGCTGAGCTCTCTGGCTCCTTCTAGTGGTCTCATTGGGGCACTGCTGCCTTACGATTGTGAAGGGAGGGCTCTTGCAGCAAAAAGGAGAGGGAAGGAGAGAAGTGAAGATGAGGAGAGGAGAGGGGAGAAAGTGCCAGTGATTAGCTGAAAAAACCCTGCTCGGTCCTGCTCACCGCAACACCAGTTGCCTTCTCTTTGTCGCCGTGGTTGCAATTTGCAGCCAAGGGAATAACATTATTTTACAAAAAAAAAAAGGTAGTTTTGATTACAAAGGATATATAGTGCTACAGTGTCCCTCTATAAACCTTCAGCTGTGCATTTCACAATAGCCTAATTGGGTTATTTGAGTTGCAATACTGCTTTAGGAACATAGCTGCATCCTTCAACATTTGCAATTCAATTAAAAAAATACCTTATGACCAAAAATCATATTGACAATTTTATAGGGGAAAGGCCCTGAAATAATATAGAACCACTGAGCACAAAATTCCAGTTTTTGGACTCCTATGTCCTTCCTATCAAACTTACAGATGAGGACTTTTCTTTGGGGAAATTAGCACTGAGATTGGAGATTTACCTTCAAAGACAGAAGAGGGTCCGCTCAAGCAGATTTGCGGTTTGGTTTATTTTCCATGTTCCAGATGGCAGCTCTTTAATTCTCCCAGTGAGATAGATACAGCTGTCCAGCACTCCAGCTGAGACCAAGGTGGTTCAACTCATTCCATCAGCTCTGCTCTTTCATCCTCAAACCAGGAGGCCATGGTGATGGAATATAAGCGACAGGAGTCAAGTTAAGGTTGAGCTACAGGTGTCCTTTCCTGGTGGGATAATGAACAAGAATTCCTACTTGCCCACTAACTCCCTCTAGAAATGGCAGATTTCTTGGTGCAGTGTTTAAAGATCAACAGCTACTCCCAAGCACAGAAAAGAGAAATGAGATTTCTAAGACAGACTTTTCTTTCTCCTTGCTTGCCCTCAATGTATATATAAAACCAGAACCTCTGGGAGAATGAAAAAAACCTTACAAGTGTAAGTTCTAAATTCTCAATTTTGCTGATCCAGGGATTTCAAGGAAGACCCAGTCAAAAGTGGGCATTTCATGCTCTCTGTCTTGAGACATTAGTTGCATTTGACTTTAGAAAGCGGTACTGCTATAAAGTGAGGAAATTAGCAGAAAAATAAAAGGAGTAGTTGCAAGGGTTAAAACTCTGCATGAGAGTTGGAGATTTTTAAAAAATACCATCTTGGAAGCCCAGATAAAATGTATTACAAAAGTAGAAAAGAAAAGGTCAGAAGGCGGCCAAAGGATAACCAGTATGGCTCTGAAGAAAAAGGCTATTAGAGTTAAAAACAGAATTTCAAGTCCTAATGACAAAAACAGGAAAGAGCACAAGCACTGGCAAATTATAAAGCAGGCCAAGAGAGAGTCTGAGGAGAGACTCGCCAAGGAGGCAAGAACTGGTAATTAAAATGTTTCAAGTACATCAAAAGCAGAAAGCCTGGGAATGAAGCAGTGGGAACATTAGATGACCAGGAGATAAATATAAGGAAGAAAAGACAGATGAATTCTTTGCTTGATCTTTTCTGTAGGGACTCCTAGCAGAGCCCGTCTTTGTAGGTGATGATTCAGAGAACTGAAACAAATTACTGCGAATCTGGAAGAGGTGATAAATAATAAATCACCAGGATCTGATGGTATTTACCGCAGAGATCGCGAGGAGCTCACATTGAAATTGCAGATCCTTTACTGTTAATGTGTAACCTGTCGTTAAAAAAGCCACAGTAGCTGAAGGCTGGCGTGTGGCCAATGTAATGTTAGTTTTTAAAAAGGGCTCCAGGAAACTTTACTGGTGAGTTTGATGCTGGTGCTAGGTAAAATGGGAGAAGCTATTCTTAAATAAAAGTTATTGGGCATAGCCTAAAGGGAAAGAATCAACATGGTTTCAGCATATGGAAGTCTTGTCTTACAATCTATTATTTTTGAAGGTATAAACAAGCATTTAGAAAAAGGTGAGCCAGCTGCTATGGTGACGTCCCCTCCTGGTGTTTTGTGAATATCATAATCGTGGAAGTGCAGGCACCAGCAGCTAAGAGCACTGCTTTCTTATACCTCCAGGGATGGGAAGGGGGGAGGAGCAGTCACGAATGACTGGCTCCAGGGCTTGGGGCTACTCAGGGCCAGCGGAAGCACTAGGCAAGCCAGGTCCGGGCCTAGGGCACTGACCATTAGGTGGCACGAGCAGCAGGTCGGAGTCGGGGCTGCGACGGGGGGAGGGCGGAGCAAGGCAGAAGGTGCCCCCTTGCACCAGCCCTGGGCTACGAGAGGTGGTCCAGGTCCCCATCCCTGCTTCTGAGTACCAGCAGAGCCACGATTCCCTGTGGGGGACATTTACATGACTTAGTAACTGGTGGCAGATAAAGACGAAAGGGGCCCATCCAACTTTACAAATAGATGAAATGGTTTTAAAATGCAAAAACATTTTCCATTAAAAATAAACATTTTCCAATCATTCTCATGTGTGGCTTTCTTTTCTGGTCGTTCTCCTTTTCACCATTTCTCCTCTTTTATTACTTTCTGTTCCTTCACCGTTCTTTCCCTTCATCTCATCCTCTCACCTGTTTGCACACCTCCAGTCTGTCCATTCCTTCTCTCTTTCTCTTCTCAGTTTGATCCCTCCTGAAGTCTTCTCTCAGCTTCTCATCCCTTCCACTAATCTCCCCCCCAGCCTCATCCCGTCTCCTGTCTTCCCACCCAGAGTCTCCGTCCTCCTACCCAATCCCAGTTCTCTGCTCTGCTCTACGGCCGCCTCCTTCCTGCTGTGAGCCAGGTGCACCTTGCAGGGTAGCAGCAGCCAGGTTGGGCTCAGTGGGGTGAGCTGAGCTGGACTTGGCAACAGGAGAGGGACATAAGGAGCTAAGGCTTGCCTTGCTGGGTCAAACCAAGGTCCATCAAGTGCAGCCTCCTGGCTCCAGCCATGAGCAATCCAGTTTAAGTACCCGGCAGATCCAGCACCTGCTGCCAGGTCAGACTTGGGGAACGGTGAGGAGAGAAGTGATGGCAAAGAGCAGCCCGGCAGCAGAAGGAAAGAAAGCAGGGGGCAGGAGGGGTGAGCAAGGCACAGTTTGCAGGAATCCCAGATCCAGGGGCAAATTTCACAGTAGGACTTGCATTCTGCAGCAGTGGCAGTGGCCATGGAATTGCAGAATATTGGGGGCCATTCAGGTCAGGGCCAGCACCTGCCATCTTCCACGCCAAGAGAAAAAGGAAACAAAATTGCAAAGGGTTCCAGGTCTGGGACCTGGCGTGACCTGGCAGAAAATCACCAAAGCCAAGCCTTCCTTGTCAGGCCGAAGCAATAGCAATGTGCTAAAAACGTGGGCCCAAACTGGACACAACCATGCTAGAAAGGATGCACTAGGGATAAATAGTGCATCCCTGGCGTGCCCATGGCAGCGAGCGCCCAGGAGAAGTGGCTGAGCAGGGGTTAGGAAACTGGACGCTCATTAATTGAGCACCCATTTTCCTAAGCTGACCACCGGCAAGACTTTTTTTTTTTTTTAGGTTATTCCTTTTTTTTTTGGTTCCTCCGACTTAACAGTGCCAGAATATTAAGTTGGAGGGAGTACAGAAAAGCAGTATTTTCTTTGGGGGATCCTGAAGACTTAACACCAACTCCAGGGCTGGCATTTATTTTTGAGGGTAAAAATGTGCGCGTTAGGTGCACAATTATTTTGTACATAAGGGGGCAATAGCTAACAGCCTCATCAACGTGGCATTTACATGCGATGAGCACTGTTAGCTACGCGCTGGTTTGGCTGCACGTTTTGGACGCACTAATCCCCTTATTGCATAAGGGGTCATGTCCACATGTCCAAAACACCCTGGGTTAACCTGTGTGCTAGCCTGAGCGCGTGATATTGCATAGACCTGTTAGTGTGCTATAACCAAGAGTTGCTATAGAGGGGAGTGTTCAAAAGAGGGACTGCTCCATCATACATCAGGGAAGGCAAATAATTCATAGTTGATCTGCTCTTGCAGAGGTGGGTTTCAGGTTGAGTGGGTGACGGTGGTGGAGGGATTTTGTTTTATCCTATTTCATCCTCTTGGGTTGGTACTTTTGAGACTCACTAACAGAATAATAGCGAATGAGCCTCCAGGCTGCACTGTAATACAGGACAGTTAGTCTGTACACTATTCAGAGGGATGGGGACGGTATGGGTGACTGCTGTCATGGGGATTTGTCTCCACAGTGTGAAAGAGAGCAATAACTGAGCCCATTAGTAAGCACATCAACAATGGCCCCTCTGACAAGAACCCAAAGCACTGAATACATCTGAAAAGGAAATATAATACTAGAGAACGTTTAAAGACGACAGAATTGTTTTCGCTTACCTAAACATTCGTATTTAGTAATCTAATACAGCCTGCCAAAAATCAATGCACAATGTGTAATACAACTAGATTAAAGTGCCGCTCCTGCTGAATTGGGTTATTTCTTTGACTTCTGACCTTGACTGCTTATGTTAAATGTTACTATAACAGCTTCCATTTCCCCCGTCTGTAGCTGCTGCCTCCGGGCCCTACCATGTGGCCCGCTCACCTTCAATGAGGCAGGTTGATGGATCCGCTGGGGATGAGAGGTCAAGTTTATGTTGATTTACAGGTGTCAGAAGTTTATTGATCTAATGAACAAAGTCTCTGAAAGGTCAACGTAATCCTCCTGGGAATGACAAAAAATCCCTCTACAGAATTTACTTGCAGATGTTCCAGATGTAACCAGATAAGGTGAAGTTTGTGTTACAGAGAATGTTAACAACTAGAAGAGCAGGTGCTGAGGGGAGAACGAAGGGGCTGGGGAGAGCCAAATACTATTCCGACTCTCATCAGGAATCAATGAGGGGCCATGGTACTCAGTGCAGAATCAGAGGTCCAGGAACGAGCCCTTTCTGCCCACTTTTCAAGGTGCATCCCTCAGGCTCCCTTCTTCTTATGAGTCTGAGAGGCTTTCTAGCTCCAAAATGCATTTCAGTAATTGTCTGTAAAATACAACTAGAATGTAAGGCAAGGATGTAATTATCCCAGAGATAATTACAAGGCCAAAGGCCATCCCGGCTGGTCAGCAGTTAGCACCCTGGATTCACCTGCTCCATGGACCGCAGGTGCCACTGAAGGAGCACCCCATGCCCACTCTGGGATCACCTCGGCCTCCAACTCATAAGGAGCAACAGAGTCAGGCCTGGGTTTTTAGCTCCTAGCTCAAAGCACAAACACTTTTGGAAAAGGATATGCAAAGCCACGGCTGACACGCCTGCTCATTTTCCTATAGGAGTGCGCACGCGTGCAGCAGACAGTACACACACTAAACCCATGTAGTCACACGTCACATGCATATGACTGCAGCCAGATGGCCTTTCCAATCCTGGGCGCTTTGCAGCATCTACTGAGCAGGGAAACAAATTGAAAGAAACATCCTGTAACCTTCTCAGAAACATCTGCTTATTTCTAAGATACAGCACACCAAGCATTAGGCCTGCTACAGATTACAGAGTTTCCTGGAAGGATTTTAATCAGAGGCAGGGCCGGTGCTTCCCTTAGGCAAAGTAGACTGTCACTTGGGGCACCAACATTTTGGAGGCAGCAAAATCCCACAAGCACAAGGTGCAAAAGTGTGCTGTGCTAGAGCCGGTACTGAAGAAGGGAGCGCTGTGCTAGAGCCGGTACTGAAGAAGGGAGCGCTGTGCTAGAGCCGGTACTGAAGAAGGGGAGCGCTGTGCTAGAGCCGGTACTGAAGAAGGGAGCGCTGTGCTAGAGCCGGTACTGAAGAAGGGAGTGCTGTGCTAGAGCCGGTACTGAAGAAGGGAGCGCTGTGCTAGAGCCGGTACTGAAGAAGGGAGTGCTGTGCTAGAGCTATTCTAATACTAAAGAAGGGAGCGCTGTGCTAGAGCCGGTACTGAAGAAGGGAGCGCTGTGCTAGAGCTATTCTAATACTGAAGAAGGGAGTGCTGTGCTAGAGCCGGTACTGAAGAAGGGAGTGCTGTGCTAGAGCTATTCTAATACTGAAGAAGGGAGCGCTGTGCTAGAGCCGGTACTGAAGAAGGGAGCGCTGTGCTAGAGCCGGTACTGAAGAAGGGAGCGCTGTGCTAGAGCCAGTACTGAAGAAGGGAGCGCTGTGCTAGAGCCGGTACTGAAGAAGGGAGCGCTGTGCTAGAGCCGGTACTGAAGAAGGGAGTGCTGTGCTAGAGCTATTCTAATACTAAAGAAGGGAGCGCTGTGCTAGAGCCGGTACTGAAGAAGGGAGTGCTGTGCTAGAGCCGGTACTGAAGAAGGGAGTGCTGTGCTAGAGCTATTCTAATACTGAAGAAGGGAGCGCTGTGCTAGAGCCGGTACTGAAGAAGGGAGTGCTGTGCTAGAGCCGGTACTGAAGAAGGGAGCGCTGTGCTAGAGCTATTCTAATACTGAAGAAGGGAGCGCTGTGCTAGAGCTATTCTAATACTGAAGAAGGGAGCGCTGTGCTAGAGCCAGTACTGAAGAAGGGAGCGCTGTGCTAGAGCCGGTACTGAAGAAGGGAGTGCTGTGCTAGAACTATTCTAATACTGAAGAAGGGAGCGCTGTGCTAGAGCCGGTACTGAAGAAGGGAGTGCTGTGCTAGAGCTATTCTAATACTGAAGAAGGGAGCGCTGTGCTAGAGCCGGTACTGAAGAAGGGAGCGCTGTGCTAGAGCCGGTACTGAAGAAGAGAGCGCTGGGCTAGAGCTATTCTAATACTGAAGAAGGGAGCGCTGTGCTAGAACCACTGCCACAGGTAAGAGGAAATGTTGTGTTGGAGCTGCCACCAATAAATACTTGGGGAAGGGGGGGGGGGGGGGTGCATGACCAAAGGTTTGCCTAGGGCAGTGGTTCTCAACCTTTTTTCTGTCGGGACACACCTGACAGATGATTCTCACATGCGTGACACACTGACCCATGATCGTCACGGGGCTAGATGTAAAAGTTCAGTTTGCATCCACGGGAACCCCCCTGACCCACAATAATGGATGTAAAGCAGAATTATGACATTCCCCATACAACTCACCCTACAAAAAAGATATTCTGGTTCTGGTGTCATCTCAGTAACAGTAACTCAAACTCCTTCTACTTCCAGGCTCAATAGCCCTACTTATGAAAAGACAGCAGTTTACCACCAATCATGTCCTCTTGAGAAAACACAACAAATAAGACTGATAAAACTCTTACATGCTAGCAAAATATTTCATCTCGGTAACAGACACAGAACCGACCTAACATACTCCCAGGATCTGTAGTAATGCACATAAACTAATCCACACACATTTACACTTGTATTATGGAATACACTCAAATAGGAGCAACCCTATCTATGAAAAGGCAACAATATAAATATTAAATCAGGCCCTAAAAACCAATACACCTCTTATTAGGAAAACAGAACTAGCAAGCAGCTATAGATCCCCAAACAGAAATAATTGTAAAACTATACTAATAAGCAGAATAAATGTTTCTAAATAGCTATGAACAGAATAACATCCAACAATTAAAAACTATTAAAAACTATTAAAAAATTCTCCAAACACCAATAAAATATTTCAAAAAAAGCAGACACATCACATAATATTAAATAATTAAAATGGCAGTCAATCAAGAAAAATAAACTTAAAAAGCCACCTTTACTTACCCCCTCCAGCAGCTCTCCTGCTCCTCTTCCATGCAGGCCGTAGCACACAGCAGAAGCAGCAGTAGAGGCTAAGCTCTATACTCATGGTCCTCTTCCTTAGTGGCAATAATATTACAAATCCCCGCCACTCTATTGTATTACCTTAGGCGAAAAATACCTTCCTTGACCTTCATAATAGGCATCATTGTGCGGCAACACGTACCATTTATCACTCTGCCTTATTTTTAATCATTGGTCAGTCCCTTTTTTTTACTATTTTGTAGTGCAAATCATAAAGTGCTCCGTGCTTTTTTTGTGCTTTTTTTTTTAAAAATCCATTTCATTCCACATATAGCTTTTCCTTTTCCCACATTTCTTAAAATCAATGAGAGTATAATAAGATCACTTAACTTGTAAATCCAATATTCTGCATGTTGTTGCCCAAATTTCTTCACATCCGATATTATATAGCAATGTGGCTCTGATTCACACCGCTATACTGTGTCTGTGCCCGACACTGTACAATGTTTCGGACGTAGTTGTCCTTCCTCAAGGGCGATTTTCTATGCTCCGTTTTTCTCCATTATGGCTCTCAGCGTTTTTTTACCTTCTCTTCCCTTAGTGCCCATGACTCACACACACACCATACCAGTCATGCCCCCATGACCAGTTTCTGTCTCTCACACACTAATCATCTCCCAGTCTTTGACACACACACCAGTCACCTTCCTGAACAGTTTCTCTCATGCCATACACACACACACAGGCTTCCCACTCCCGTGTTCTACTTACATATACGGGCTTCTCACTCTCATAATCACTTTCTCTGTCTCACACACACTCACCAGTCTCCCATGCTTGTTCTCTCCACATGCACAGGCTTCTCATTTCTATAATCACTTTCTTTCTCTCTCTCTCACACACACACACACACCAGTCACCTGATCTCTCTCATGCATGCACACACACAGGCTTCCCACTCCCATGCTCTTTCTCTCACATAATCAGGCTTCTCACTCCCATGCTTTCTTTCACACACACACAGCCCCTCCCCCCCAACACCAGGCTTCTTACCCCCTTGCTTTCTCACATACCCAGACTTCTCACTTCCATGCTTTTTCTCTCTCTCACACACACACATCAGTCATTAATGTCTCCCACTCTCACATACACATCAGTCATCTCCCTGAGCAGTCACTTTCATTGTCTCTCACATATACACACACACATCAGTCATTAATGTCTCCCACTCTCACATACACATCAGTCACCTCCCTGAGCAGTCACTTTCCTTGTCTCTCACATTTACACCACATCAGCTCTCTGACCAGTTTCTCTCACTCACACACCTGCTCTCAATCACACGCAGGCTGGCTGCTTCTTTCTCTCACTCACTTCCTTCCCCCTCCGGAGCACAAATGGAAACTGCAGCAGCCTCCTCCTCCTCCAGCCCCCGCAGGCCAAGAAAGTAGAACCCATCGGCCGCGGGAGGCTCAGGCTGCTCTCTCTCTCCTTTCTTGTTTACCGGCTGCTTCCATTGCCCGGGGCCCGATGACGCTGCCGCTGCCGCTTTATCACGCGGCACGGGCCGGCTCTTTCTCCTTCCCGCGCACGACTTCCTGTTCCGGGTCACGGGGGGGGGGGGGGCCGCGGGAAGAAGAAAAGGCCCAGCCACGAGTGCCACAGCTTCCTCTAGCCCCGCTGCCGTTCCCGCTGGGCTTGAACGCGCTGACAGCCCGGCGGCAACGGCAGCGGGGAAGGAAGAGCAGCGGGAGAGACCCGGAGCACGCGACCCACTACCCGGAGCTTGGCGACCCACTACCCGGAGCACGCGACCCACTAGTGCGTCGCGTGCTCCGGTTGAGAACCGCTGGCCTAGGGCACCAAATACTCTTGCACCAGTCCTGATCAGATTTGCCTCCAAAGCAGAGCACAACCTTTGGGGGTCAGCAGCAGACATGCCCCAAAATGCACGTGGAAAGGTGGCGCAGTGAGGACAAGACGTGAATAATTATTGCGGGTTGCATGGTCCCGAACTCCCATATGCTCTTTCTTTTCATCCCTGGTCTGAACTGGACCTCCTTGGTTTATTTACACACTACTAACACTGGATACGTGCAAACATTTCACACACGCATGAAACAAAGCAACAAACAGGCTTTACCCTATATAACGACAGGAAGAAGATCACCTCCCGTCGCCCCATCCGCAGTACTTTCGACTTTCCAATTCTAGGGCTTCTGAATTCAAGCATTGATGCTGTGATCCAATCTAGAACTTATCCTTGGCTCATTCTTCACTGACAAGATGAAGGCAGCAGAGCTCTGGAAAGCGCCTCACAAATCATTAAGTTAGTCCAATAAAGAAAAGATCCCCCTCCACATCTCATTTGTTGACCTTTAAGTCTTTCTATCCAAGTGGCCTACCAGGATAATCGCAGGCTATTCATAGTGGTAGGAGGACTCCTACCACTATGAATGGTAAATAGGTAGATTGAATAGGTAAATAGAATGAATAGGTAGACGTCCTCCTACCACTATGAATGGTAAATAGGTAGATTGAATAGGTAAATAGAATGAATAGGTAGACGTCCTCCTACCACTATGAATCATCCTAGTGGTAGGAGGACGTCTGGTTTACAGCGCCACCTGGTGGCTCTTAAGCGCAGTGACTGGAACATCACGGTTGGTAACCTAAATGGCTTTTAAAACCAAAAGGCGCAGGGAAAGCAGTTCTATTTATTTTAATAACTTGTTGAGAAGCAATGAATGATTGCTCAGAAAGAAAAGAAAAAGCTTCTCAATCTCAATAAATGAAACTTTTGCTACATCTTCTACATTTTCGTCACATAAAAATGTGAACTTTTAGCTAAAAGATTAATGTATTGAGAAGCTTTGTTTCTTTTCTAAATATCTCGCCATGCTTCCCCCTCTTTTAGCCTTGGTTCCATAGGAAGAAAGGGCTTCTCAGATTGTACTGGGGTCTGTGTGTGTCTCCCCCACCCTGTATAACATTTGGACGGATTGACCTAACTCAACCGAACTTGGGCTGGAGCTAGGCTGGGGTGGGGGTGACGTAGACCATTCCAGTTTTCAAACGGAAATGTTGTTACAAGAAATGCACTGGCACTAGACCCGAGGGGCCAGAGAGAACGCTGCTCCTAGTTGTTGGCAGGTTTACATTCTTAGTGGCATTTCTTGAAACGTAGCCTTCCCGGAAGCACCCAAAGCCGTGAAATCTGAAGAAAAAGGGGGTTCAACATTCACCTGGAGCTGGGACCTTCAACAGGGCACAGAATGTGGAAAACCTTTCACTAGATCTGGCCCCCAAATGCTGCTTCCACTCAGAAGCATAAGCTCTAGGAAGCAGGGAGCTTGCGACTCAGGCCTAGGCTGAAATTAGCACAAGAAAGCTGCCTCAGGTCCTGTACACCTCAGTGACCTGCCAGCTCACCTGGGACTTGCAAGTAAGGAAAGCTCTGGAGAAAGCTGCTTCCTTTGCCGGTGGTGAATTAAGACTGAGACAAAGATGGTGTTTTACAGAAACACCGCACACACATTCTGGAAAGTTCCGGTGAGAACACGACACTTCTCGCTCCGCTTCCACGGTGTGTGGGGGGGATTGGATTCAGCTGTCTGCCAACACTGGGCCCCGGCCTTTACAATCCTGGGTACTGATAGGCAGACATAAGAGAAAAAGCACGGGACTGCTTCTACAGCCAAAAGCAGCAGTATCTGAATTATCAGGAAGGCCGCTCACCCCGTAAAAGTGTTGCCAGCAGTAATTTTGTTATGGGTGTGACAGCTGCTTGGGTTTGATTGTTAATATTACTACCCTTAACAGAAACTTGCTGGGCAGACTGGCTGAGCCATTGAGTCTGTTTCTGCCGTCATTCCTATGTTACTATGAAACCTCTCCCAGTGGAACGAAACCTTCCGTGCCCCGTATTCCTTTCCCCTCTCTCGCTCGTTCTATATTTACAGCTTGTGAGCGCCGAGCCTGCCTTGTCTCAGCTTATCTCAGGGACATGGGTCTCATTCCAGTCACCTCACTGAGGCAGACAGCAGCGCGCTCTCTCTCAGCCTGTCACACACCCTGCTTTCACCCATTCTACTACAGAAACTCACCTTTCTAAAGTCTGTATCCAGAAGTAAACCTCACACACAGGGTTTTGGCCTGCCAGTGTCCTCCTACTCCCGTCAGCATCCAGCTCAGTCACATCTGGCCTTGTAGCCCTATGGATCCATGAGCGTTCATTTATTCGTCTACTTACAGAGGAATTTTCCACACCATAAATAAAACTATCAAATGGTTTATAATAAAAACATCCATAAAACTATACAAAATAAACAAAGAACAAACATAATCACCTTTTGCACTGCTTAAACCCTTTACCCCTGCAACTCCCTGCTCCCCCACCTCAAGCACTAGTAAACAGGAAAGCCTTAGCATTTTTGATAGCTCAGCTCCGACTGCTCTACACTTGGTAACATATTCCATAGCTGTGGAGCTCTGCTGGTAAAAGCTCTTTCATTTGCAAAGACCCAGGGGGTTTTTCCCCCTTTTATACACCGTCTAGCTCAGCCACTGCAGTGACGGTACTGGACCAGAACCTCATGTGCATGCAGCCTAATTCTGGCCACTAGGTGTCACCAGACTCCCTCCCTCAGGGGCCGAGAGTTCTGCATCTCTGGCCTGCTTGGGGGCTGAAGCCAGACCTGGGAATGGAGCCCCGGTCTTCTGCAGCATGCGACAACGCCATGGAGTCACTGGCCCAGCAGCACCCATGAAGCCAGCAGTCATTTTCTCACAGGTGACAGGTCTGGCATAGGATCAATACTGGGACTCAACTGTTTATTGTAGCACAGTAATGATGGCAGAAAAGGAGCAGCTGGCTCATCCAGTCTGCCCAGCAAGCTTCTTTGCTCTATGCAGTTATGATGAGGGTAGTAATATTTACAGTCAAAACCATGGCCGCAAGTATATCATTTGTCGCGCTCGAAGTATATCATTTGCTCGAAGTATATCATTTGCTCGAAGTATATCATTTGTCGCGCTCGAAGGAGCGCGACAAAGGGGCCTGCCCCTTTGAGCGCCCCTTCGAGCAGCCCCTGCAGACAGCCCAGAAGGACATAGATGTGGCTCCCTGCACCCTCGGACATCTCTAAGCAGTACCACCGCACGGCTTCCTCGGAATGAACAGTGAAACCCCCGGACGACCAGCCCAAGCAACACCAGGCTAAACAAAAAGTCCCTTCCCATAGTGAGGGATCCTTCCTCTAAATGTTTGATGGTGTCCACCAACTTCTCACATGACTATGATAATAGCTGGTTCATCCATTATCCTCCTAACAGCAAGTAACCTAATTGGTTATATTGAAACCAATGTGAACCCTCATAAGTAAGCCAGCATCCATCCTGCTTCACGTTCTTCCAGCTCTCTCCCAACAAGCACCATACTGCACCCAGCCAGTGTCATCTCAGCAAGCTCTCAACAAGCATCCATCCTGCAAGCATTCAACAAGTGCTCAGCAAACAAACAAACATCCTGCAAGCATTCAGCAAGCAACCATCCTGCAAGCATTCAGCTAACAACCATCCTGCAAGCATTCAGCTAACAACCATCCTGCAAGCATTCAGCAAGCAACCATCCTGCAAGCATTCAGCAAGCAACCATCCTGCAAGCATTCAGCTAACAACCTTCCTGCAAGCATTCAGCTAACAACCATCCTGCAAGCATTCAGCAAGCAACCATACTACAAGCATTCAGCAAGCAACCATCCTGAACAAGCAACCATCCTGAGCAAACAACACTCAAGCAACAGCAAAACAACTACCTCTCAGCACTCTACATTAAAACAAAAGACTCACAAAGACTGCCTTCGCCCCTCGGTCCATCAACAGCACTAACGCAGCACCACTACAACACAAGCACTACACGCTAAAATGTTCCCCACCTTCCCAATACCTATTTTACAACACAGCCTGTCAGCAATAGGAAAACCGAACAGATCATTCATACTACAACACAAACGACAGGCGCTACACCGAAACCTTAAATCATTCACCCCAATTTTGATAACACCCATCACCCAACTCTTAGGCCTCACTGTATTCTCACTTTCACTATTCAATGCACAATCTCTGTCCAAGAAATCTCTAATCCTCAACGACTATCTCCTTGATACCAAACCAGATATATGTGCTATAACAGAAACATGGCTCAAACCCACGGACACAGCAATTATAAACCAACTTCCCACATCAAACTACGACATCTTCTCCATCCCCCGACTGAAAAAAAGAGGAGGAGGACTCCTATTTGCATCAAAAAAAGACCTCGGGTTCATCCAGCACCCATACAACTCAGACTCTAAACTAGAAATGGGTCTCTTCACCTCGGAACAACTACAAATCCTACTCGTCTACGCCCCTCCGGGCCTCCTTGAGACAGACCCCTCCCCCTTAGTAGAGGAAATCACAAACCCTCATCAAACTGGACGCTCCAGCAATTATCCTAGGAGATTTTAATCTGCATGTGGACAATCCTACCCCATCATCCAGCTGTGAATCCTTTCTCTCTGCCCTCTCAGCCCTGGGTTTCAAACAACTAGTTACCAAACCCACACACAAAGCAGGCCACACGCTGGATCTTATCTTTATTAACCCAGGCATCAAACATTCTTCACGCCTCAAAAGCAAGAAGGTCCCTTGGTCTGATCACTCACTTATCTCAACCGCATTCTCATTGAACAAACCCTCCACCTCCAAAGGGCCCTCACCATCTTTCCCATACAGAAGATCCTGCTCTACAGAAGACCTCAGCTCCCACCTAGCCTCTCAACTTCCATCCATTGATCTCTCAAACCCGAACACAGCTCTCCGCTCTTGGAAAGCCATCACAGATTCCATAGCCGACAAGCTATGTCCGCTAGCAACCAAAAAATCACTCCCAAACGCCTCCAAAAGACAACCATGGTTCACGGAAGAACTAAGAAAGCTAAAACAAAATCTAAGACAGAAAGAGAGCGACTGGCGCAAATCCCCAAGCACCAATACACGATCCATCTACAAAGCCACCCTCCATCAATACAAGTCAACTACCTCTAAATCCAAAAGGGACTACTATGCATCCAAGATTCACCACTTAATCTTCGACGCAAAAGCCCTCTTCGCCTATGTCTCCAATCTCACCCAAATCATCCCACAGGAGATTCCCAACGACCTAGCACAACCCAAAGCTGAAGAACTTGCTCTTCATTTTCACAACAAAGTCAACAGCCTTCTAACTCATCTGCCTTCTAATCCCACCGACCCTGCTCTTTACCAGTCTCTTCAACAATCATCCCTCAACAACAATGGTCTGGAAACACTTGAACCCATCTCTATCTTAGAGATACAAACTCTTATAAGAAGAATGAAACCTTCCTCCCATCCTTGGATACTATCCCCCACCAAACCTGCTCCTGGCCATCCCTGACTCCATCGCTAAACCTTGTCGGACATCATAAACTGCTCACTCTCCCAAGGGACTATATCCTGACGACCTCAAATTGGCCTCCATCAAACCTCTTACTCAAGAAACCCAACTTGGATCCTAAAGACCCCAACAACTTCCGTCCTATCGCCAATCTCCATTCATAGCCAAGATTCTAGAAAAAAGTTGTCCAATACTCAACTCTCCGAATACATAGAAGAAAACAAAATCCTATTCCAATCACAATTACGGATTTCGCAAGTCACTGAACACAGAATCCCTCTCATCTCCATGTCTGGACTTCATATTAATGGGCCTTGACAAAGGCCAATCCTTCCTCTTAATTCTACTGGACCTATCAGCCCGCCTTTGATACGGTCAATCATTCCATTCTCACTTCCATTCTGGCTCTATAGGTATCTACAGGCACAGCTCTCTCATGGTTTAAATCTTTTCTCTCCAACAGAGGCTTCAAGGTTAAGATACAGAACAAAGAATCTTCACGAATGACGCATCCCATAGGTGTCCCCCAGGGCTCCTCACTGTCCACCTACACTCTTTAACATTTATCTTTTACCTATCTGCAACTCCTCTCCAACCTTAACCTCAAACATTTCCTCTACGCCGACGACATCCAGATCGTGATACCCATTAAAGAATCTTACACAAAAACATTGGTTCACTGGGAAAACTGTCTCTTCGAAATTAAACATCTCCTGGCTAACCTAAACCTAGTTTTAAACTCCTCTAAAACAGAACTGCTTCCTCATCTCCCCAGATAATAATGCCATCTCTAATCCTCCAACTATCCCAACTACTACACAGGTGAGAGATCTAGGAGTATTAATTGATAACGGATGAAACCTTAAAGCTTACATCAACAGAACCACCAAGGACTGTTTTCCACAAACTCCAAGTTCTGAAAAGAATTAGACCACTCTTCCACACTCAGGACTTCAGAACCATTCTACAAGCTATCATTTTTTCTAAGATCGATATACTGTAACTCTATCCTTCTGGGCCTACCTTCCCTCCTATACTTAGACCCCTCCAGATGTAACAAAACGCTGCGGCAAGATTACTGACAAACTCCAGGAGGAGGGACCATATATCTCCAATCCTAAAAAGATCTCCACTGGTTGCCTGTTCACTTTAGAATCCTCTACAAATCTCTTTCCATAATATACAAAACCATCCATCAACACACCCCACTCGACTTACAAGTCCCATTCCAAATTTATAACTTCCTCCAGACCAACAAGAGACACACTCAGAGGATCTCTTCAAGTGCCCCCCAGCCAAAACTACCAAACACATTACCCTTGAGAGATCGGGCCTTTTCAACAGCCGGCCCCCTTCTATGGAACTCCATCCCACCGGACCTTAGACAGGAGCCCAGCCCTCCCAACCTTCAGGAAGAGACTTAAAGACCTGGCTGTTTAAAAAAGCTTTCCCGGACAACCGATTAATTCTATTCAGCCCAGATTCTACCACTTACACATGTAAAAATGTGTATTACTAATGTAAATACCTATACTAATGTTATTCTCTTTCTTTTCTTCTCTCCTCCCAGTTCTATTACCTGTTATTTGTAACTGCTTCCTTCTACACAATAGGTTATTGAATTGTTTACTGTACAACCCTGTTATATGTAAACCGGCATGATGTGTTTGCAACATGAATGCCGGTATATAAAATTTTAAATAAATAAAATAAAATAAAATATACACAGGGGGAGGGAGGCAGGGGCTATGCACTATAGGTTAGGGATTACATAGAATCTAACCAGGTAAAGATCCTATATGAGTCTAAATACACTGTCAAGCTGCAAAGCTTTCACTTGGATATTTATTTATTTATTTATTTAAAGTTTTTTTATACCGATTTTCCTGCATAAAATGCATATCAAAACCGGTTTACAATGAAACAGAATGAGCAGGGAAGTAAAATTCCTTAGTCTAATACATTTAAACGTCAATAATGAAATAATTTTAAACAAAAATATGAAACTATTCTTCTTGACAGTGCTATTGAAAAGCTGCATGTATCAGATTTATTTTTTTTTTTTTTTAAATCTCTGTTTTTATAGATGATTATGTGTGTGAGTACTCTGGCATGTATGTTGTCTGTGAATAATTTTTATTCATTTGTATGATATTCTTAGATTTTGCTGTATAAACATTTGAACTACAAATATAAGCTGATTTGTATTTTACTGTTGGTATAACTGGTACGCAAAGTTGTTTAAATAATGAAAAAAAATGTAATGAGTGTGTTTTAGGTTCACTTAAAATTGATTATATACTTACCTTTATTGTTTGACCGAGATAATTAAAATCTCCCATTATTACTGTAACTGTCTCATTTCTGTTAGCATTTTATCGTCTGTCTGTTCATTGTGGCTTTACTTCTCCCCATCCCATATGGCATTTCTGTTCACCCAGATTCCGCAGTGTATTTAGACTCATAGGATCCCTAACCTATAGTGCCAGCCCCTACCTCCCTTCCCCTGGCAGCCAAGGCATGATCCCATCTCTTCTCCCAAGACAAGCATTATGATTCGCAGACAGCAGGGAGCTTTTTCTCCTTAACTTTAGGATTCCTGGATAGAAAACCTTCATTGCTGCTGAAGCCTCATCCATCCTAGTCTGGCCTTTCACAGAAACGGAGTACCAGATGTTCCAAACAGCCTTCAGACCCTCTGGCAAAAGAAACAGGTTCATGGCTCTTGTCAACAAGTCAGGCTCAGGAAGCAGCACTCACTCTGCAATCCGGAACAGCTGAATGGAATCTTTCAGCAATGACATCACTCGGAAGCCATAGGATGGCGCTCAAACGCAAGCCCGCGACCCGCAGCAAACGCAGAAACGAGGTCATCAACACAACACCTTCCTCAAAGGCATGCAAAACTGCTACCAAAGAATTAGGGCACCACTTCCAAAATCCAGGGACAAAAAAAAGTCTGAGGGGTTTGCTTTTTCTCTGGCCCATGATGCTTTTTTTTTTTTTTTTTAAACTAAATGTACACTGTATGCATTAAACATTTCTGTGGGAAGAAGCTCCGGGGGTGATCCGGAAACTGTAGACCAGTCAGCCTGACTTCAGTGCCAGGAAAAATCATGGAAACTGTTCTAAAGATCAAAATCACAGAGCATATAGAAAGACATGGTTTAATGGGACACAGTCAGCACGGATTTACCCAAGGCAAGTCTTGGCCTCACAAATTTTCTTTTTTTTTGAAGGGGTGAATAAACAAATGGACAAAGGTGAACTGGTAGATGTGGCATATTTGGATTTTCAGAAGGCGTTTGACAAAGTCCCTCATAAAAGGCTTCTAAGAAAACTAAAATGTCATAGGAGGTGATGTCCTTTTGTATATTTCAAGCTGGTTAAAAGACAGGAAACAGAGAGTAGGATTAAATGTCAATTTTCTCAGTGGAGGGGAGTGGGCAGTGGAGTGCCTCAGGGATCTGTACTTGGATTGGTGCTTTTAATATATTTGTAAATGATCTGGAAAGGAATATAATGAGTGAGGTGATCAAAGGAGACAGAATTATGCAGAGTAGTTACATCTCAAGCGGATTGTGATAAATTGCAGGAGGACCTTGTGAGACTGGAAGATTGGGTATCCAAATGGCAGATGAAATTTAATGTGGACAAGTGCAAGGTGATGCATATAGGGAAAATAACCCATGCTATAATTACACGATGTTGGGTTCCAAATTAGGAGTTACCCTTCCAGGAGCTAGCCTTCATAGTGGATAATACATTGCTTTTTTAAACTGCCCACAGCACTCTGAACAGACAATTTCAAACAGAATGTTAGGAATTATTAGAAAGGGAATGGTGAATAAACGGAAAAATGTCATAATGCCTCTGTATCGCTCCATGGTGAGACCGCACCTTGAATACTGTGTACAATTCTGTTTGCCGCATCTCAAAAAGATATAGTTGCACCTGGAGAAGTACAGAGAAGGGCAACCACAAATGATAAGGGATGGGAAAAGCTCCCCTATGAGGAAAGCTGAAGAGGATAGGGCTGTTCAGTTTTGTAGAAGAGACGGCTGAGGGGGAATATGATAGGACTTGAAAGGTAATGTAAATCAATATTTACTCTCTCAGATAAGAAAGACGAGTTTGCACTCCATGAAGTTAGCAAGTAGCTGATTGTTAAAACAATAGGAGAATACTTCTTTTCCTCACTCAGTGCACAGTTAAGCTCTGGAATTCATTGCCAGAGGATGTGGTTATGGCTATGTTAGTGTAGCTGGGTTAGAAAGGTTTGGATAAGTTCCTTGAGAAGAAGGCCATAAACTGATATCAATAAGCAAGAGTAGCTTGAGATCTATTTAATGTTTGGGTACTTGCCAGGTTCTGTGGCCTGGTTTGGCCACTGTTGGACACAGGATGCTGGGCTTGATGGACCTTGGTCTGACCCAGTATGGCAATTTCTTATGTTCGTATGAAAACTGCTGACTCAGTGAGTTCTAAAGAGATGTCATCAAATGTAAACATCAGAACTTGCTCTGTATGCTAGAATTTTATTAAAAGCTTCACAGAAAGGTCTGATTGCATAGCTAGGCAGGTTACGCTGCTATTGCCTACCATCATTCATAAGAACATAAGTACCAACCATGCTGGGGTCAGAGCAAGGTCCATCAAGCCCAGCGTCCTGTCTCCGACAGTGACTAGTCTGGATCACAAGTACCTGACACGTTCCAAAATATAGATCTATTTCTTGTAACCCGCTCCCAGGGATGGCAATTGCGTTCTCTAGCCGTTCCTGGCTAACAATGCTTTTTGAACTTTTCCTCCAGGAACTGTCCAAACCTCTTAAACCTCTGCTATGCTCGTCACCTTGATCACATCCTCTAGAAAATAGTGCGCAACCAAGCTGTGAAATCCGAGTGTAAAAGTAATTTCTACGATTTGTTTTGAATCTGCCGGGTTGTTAGGCTCATGTTGTTTAGTATTATATGAAAGAGTAAATAACCATCCCGTTCCACCCCCATCATGATTGTATAAGCTCCTCTCCCTGTCCCTTCTCAGCCGTCTCTTTCAAGCTGAAGAACCCTCACGTGCGTAGTCTCTCATCATAGGAGAGATGCTCCATCCCTTTTATAAGTTGTCCCCCTCCTCTGCACCTTTTCTAGTTCATGATTGCAGCCATGCGAAGGGCCTGCTCTCTTGTATGTAACCATAGGCTTGGAGGGAGCAGAACTGAGAGCATACGGACCATTCTGAAGCTCACTGCTGCTTATCACAATGTTTGCCATTGTTATGTTGAAAGATACTTCCTTAGGGATCAGACAAACTTCAGTCTCCAGATGTTTCTCAATGCATTTTTTTTTTGTCCGTCTCCTTCTCTCCAGCAGTTTGAGAACTGAATGATACAAATGGCTTTATATGCGCAGGAAAGCCTTTAATTGAAAGCTAATTGCAGTTAATCCCAAGATGCAATTACCTCTCAAGAGTACAGATTTGTTTTACAACTGCAGCTGCTTCAAGATCTTTTTTCAGCGCCCACATCTGTAGATTTTGTTAGATATGAAAATATTTAAATGTAATGTGAGCTCTTGGGCTGAAAGAAATATCCAAATAGAATTATTAAAGCCCTCAGCAGCTGGCCACAGCCTTTCCTGCAGGGAAAGAAAGAAGCCTTTCAGCCCAAGAGAGCGGGTGAGAAGAGGCAACTTCACGGTTTCAAAAAGGGGGAAAAGCTAAGGTACTCCAAAGACGGAGAAACTGCTTTCTTCCTCCTCCGTGGGCTGTACAGGCAAGTGGAAGCTGTTTTGTCGGCCACCGACCTGGAAGCTTTTTGAACTTGCTTCCCTTTCTGCATTGCAGCTGGAGGCCCTCACCTGGTGCCTTTATTTGAGCTCAGCCCCTGAGGGAGGGTCCACTTCCCGACAAATGCAAGTTTAAGAATTGCCACAGGACTCCCAGATCCTGAGCCACACAGCTCTTTTTCTAGCACCAAGATCGCCTCTGTAACACGCCTTACATTATGTGTACAGTACCGTGTACATTGCTGGTGCTTTATATGCAGTATTTCCCATGCATCACTTTCTCTGCAAAGAGCAGAAAACCACTAAAGGTTTTAACCTATTAAAGGGCAGGTTTTATTTCTTTAGCTTTCAAAATTAGTGGCAGCTGTAATCACTTTGTTTTATAAGCAATCGGTAACATTTATGCAAGATGAATTGCTAACTGTAGCACTAGGCCATAAGCACATCATTTTTGTGCATAGGATTGCACTCCCGATGTACAAAAAACGTGGGTACAGATTAATGCACCTCCATGCACATCCCAGCTTAAGCAAGGCATTAGCTGTTACTAGAGGGGTGCATAGGCTTCACTCAGGTTTTCTTAACACTGGAGATGCGTAAACTTCCTGTGGCCCGGGTTACTCTCTGGGGATGTTGCGGTGCTGGGTCTCCCACTCAGATCCTTTTTATGCACGTCCTATGTTCTTATGTCCCGTTTTGTGCTCACAACTTTTGAGTCAGCTACTGCTCCCACATCATTCTGTGTGCACGACTCTTAGCAGCACAACTTCTGCGCCAACTCAGGGTTTGCACACGCTAAGCACATTTGAGTAGATTTTTGTATTTTTTTTTTTAACTCCCAATGCATAAGCAGGCCAATGGCTTCCTTCAGCAGGAATTAATTCTTATTTTAGCATGCGAGCAAAGAAAACTTTGTACTCGTGCCATAGTACATCAGGCCCCGTGTTACTATGTTCATTTATAACCAAATTAAGATGGTCAAGGCTTCTGATGCTAGGGGTCTATAAACTGTAAATGCAGATGTTTCTTTTCTGGCACTTAGGGGTTTAGGGAGGGAACTAAATATTTATCAGTGTTATCAGACTTTGAGCTGCATTCAATAAAAGTTTGACTCCAGTTTTCTTTGTTTTTACTTGCCTTTATTAAAAATTCACTGAATTCATGTAAAAAAAATAAAGAAACCAACCTCACAGCCCCTGCATGCTCTCTCCCTCCCAGCACAGCTCTAAATTTGCGGATCCCTCCAGGAATTTGGTGCTGCTTGCCACCCCGCCTTTTTCTGCTATTGGGCTACTTGGCAAGTGCACTGCACACAGCTGGTGCTTTTCGGTTGTAACTAAAACACCACATTTCCACATCAGGGTATTTTATGGGGGGGGGGGGGGGTTTCAGCTATCACCGAAAATCAGATGCCCTAAACACAGGAAATGGTGGCAGAAAAAGACCAATAAGCCCCATCAGACTCCTTGGTTATTTTTTTATACACTCCTAGGGATATCTCCCAGCTGCCAGCCATACAGCATGACCACCTGCAGGATATCACTCCTCATCTTCCTCAGATGTAGTCACCTTGGGTAGATGAGCATACTTGATCCCCTATTTAGTTCACACCCTTGCCATGTTAAATCACATTGGGCCTCCTAGATCCCATGCAACCTACCACACGGATCCAGCGCCATTGCCACAAAAACTTCTAGTCATCACTGTACGGACACTCTGCCGGACAGATGCCGTTTCTAGTTTAATTCTAGGTTCCCTGAGTAGCCTGCCAGACAGACCTAGCTGCTAGTTTATTCCCTAATCTTAGCCTGCTTCCACGGCCCGGGTTCACCTCCCACTTCAGCTGTTTTCTTGGCTCTCTTTCATGCCCATTTTGTTTCTCCATGATGTCTGACCAGACGATACCAAGGGAATAAAACCGTGATCCAAGGCTTTCAGGTCTTACTATGAGGGAATGAGATGCAGAGAAGCAGCAGTTCTCCACTTGGAGAACATTTCCACCTATTCCTATTCCTTTACATGCCGATCCGAAATGTTCTTACCATCTTCTCACTACAGCTCTCTTCTTGGCCCAAAACACAGGAATGGCCATTGATCCAAACTAACTTCCGCTGGTCCATTGTTGCACGAGCTCGGCCGATCTCTAGGGAACTGTACTGTGCTGGTACCAACTTGGCTACCCCTGTAGTCTGCAGTGTCACAAGGCCAATGGACTATACTGGGTTTGAAAATGTGATATTGCGCATAAACACAATTATGTGATTAGCACATTTAAACACAAAATAGGTAATGAGTTGAAGAACCATGCAAATCAGCTATTACTTATGTTCACCCAGTTAATTTTCATCTGTTAAAAGCACACAAAATTGCGTTTTCATACATCTGAGTGGTGTACGTACGTTTCTTTTGTGCTGAAGTCTGTAATCCTGCCCAAACTTCAATGTACAAACATGAATGTAAATTCATTTGCATATAATGTAAACAATGAGAGTGTTAATTGCTCATTTCCACAATCTGCCTCTAGGCCAGGCTTCCATTCTCGCTTCACTCTGTCTCAGCCCGTGCCCTCTTCCAGACCTCCATCAGCACCTTTCCCATGCTGTGGTTCCCAAGTCCACCCTCTTGGAGTTTTAGATCACGAGCCCTAGTTCCAGTCCTTCCTTTCCACGGGAAAAAGTGTCTTTAGCATTAATACCTTTCCTATCTCCCCTGCCTCTCCCTTTCAAATTCAGGGCTCATCTCATTTAGGTTTGGGTGCAGACCCTCCATGATTTTGGTGGCTTTTCTTTGGACCACCTCCATCTTGTCTATATCCTTTTCAAGTTACAGCCTCTGGAACTGGACTCTATATTAGAAACATGATGGCAGAAAAAGACCGCATGGCCCATCCATCCAAATAATTCAGCACTAGAATTCCCATCACCTCCTTAGAGATCCCCTGTATTAATCCCAGGCTTTCTGGCATTCAGATCCTGTTTTTGTCTCCACCACTTCCACTGGGAGGCCGTTCCATGCATTCACCACCCTCTCTGTACAGAAATATTTCCTACGATTACTCCTGAGTCTGCCCCCTTCCACCCTCATCTCATGATCCCTCATTCTAGATCCTTTGAATTGAAAGAGACTCCTCTCCTGTGCATGGAAACCTGAGATATTTGAATATCTTTATTATATTTCCCTATCTCACCTTTCCTCTAGGGTGTACATGTTTAGATCTTTAAGTCTCTCTCCATGTGCTTTAGAATGAAGACCACTGACCATTCAGTAGCCTCCTCTGGCCCAACTCCATCCTGTTTATATCCATTTGAAGGTGCGATCTCCAGAATGTACTCAGTATTCCCAGTGAGGTCTCACCGGGACCTGTACAGGGGCAGTATCACCTCCCTTTTTCTGCTGACCAGTCCTCTCCCTCTGCAGCCAAGGCAGCTTTCTGGCTTTTACCATCGCTTTATCCACCTGTTTGGCCACCTTTAGATCATCAGATACAATCACCCCAGATCCCGCTCTTCCTTTGTGCTTAGAAGAATTTCACCTCCAATACTGTGCCTTTCCCTTGGGTTGGTTTTTTTTTTACTTTTTCGCCCTTACCTTTTCCGCTACTTCTTTAGAAAGCCTATTAAAGATGAGGCTCCCCAACGCCCTGTACAGAAGTATTGTCACTTCCTTTTCCTCTGGTTTTGCCTCTCCCTACGCACCCAAGCAGCCCTCTGGCTCCAGCCATTGCCTTATCCCACTGTTTCACTATCTTGAGATAATCAGCCACCATCTCCCGCGTTCTCTCTCCTGCTTGGTGCACAGCAGCTTCTCACTCCCCGTTGTGTACTGTTTCCTTGGATTTGTACATCCCAAATGCAAGACTGTGCACTTTTTGGGACTAAATCTGACTGCCAAGCATTCTACCACAGCTGAGGTTTTCCAGCTCACATCTCTTTCTTTCTGCTCCACTCTGCTGTAGCCCAATCTCCGAGACACTCCCCTAATCACCTTTCCCTGCTCAGAGTGAATTCTTTACCACTCCCCTCTGTCGTTTATCACTCAACCAGTTTCTAATTCAGTCCACCCATCGGCTGCTTAGTTATTGATGGGCCTCTGGGGACAGTATGAAAAGCCTTGCTGAGATCCGAGTACATCACACTTGCCCTTGCTCACATTTACTAGTCTTCTAAGCAAAGAAATTGATCAGATTTGTTTGTCATGATCTCCCTCTCACCATCAATGTCATACAAACCAGCTTGTAGTTTCCAAATTAGAGAGTGATGGGCAGTGAGATTCAAATTAATGTGAATTTGCTATTTGTTACTGAGACTGGGTTTTTTCTTTTCTCTTTTGTAAGGTTTGTGTTTTCTTTTATTATCCTGTGTATGGTTGTTTTACGATTGTGTGTGTGTTTTTTGTGAACTGCCTAGAATTGGTGATAGGTGGTCAAGCAATATTTTAAATAAATAAATAAATAATGAAAAGGGACTACATCTGCCCTTCTGCATAAAAGTGGGAACAGAGAGGAGGCTGGAAAGTACAGGCCTGGGTGGTAGGAAAATGAACGGAGACTGTACAGGACTTAGAATCCAGCAGAATGGATCTCCCAGAGGGAGAGCGTGTCAAACAAATCCAAACACGTTCGAGAGAACTAGAACGAGGTCATGCAAGAATGGCCCAGGACTCTGATTCTTCAGCCAATGAATGAAGAGGAGGAACACCTACTGCATTAATACCACAGCACTGACCGACTGCTACTGTGTCGCCCCAGCCAGGAAGAAATCCTCCAAACAAACTAACCCCCCAATGCAGATTTCTGCCCAACGCTAAATTGTATCCATCACACAGCACCCTCCCATCCCAGGTGCTGAGAGCCACGCAGAGGAGGAGCAGCCGCCCTGATAGGTCCAAGGTCTGAGGTGGGCAGCTCGGCCACTTCTCCTCTCCACACGAGCACCTGCTGGGATGGACTGCTGCCAGACCATGGGTCTCCTGGAGGCCATCACAGCATTAAAGGTTAAGAAGGAATGGATTAAAGCATACATGGAAATCTTCTCTCCTTCGCTCTCTATTCCTTTCCCGCTGCTACGAGTTCAGCAAGGGGAGTAGAAGAGAGATGGTGAAGGGGAGACATCCACGATGGAAGTTTTTCGAGCACTTAAGCCTGATACATTTCCTGCTACACAATACAAGCTTGGCTAGACTTGTCATGCATCTTCTGTTAGTATTATTTATGTAAAACATTAGAAATATGTCCATCTGAAACATTATATAAATTACTATCTCTCCGCTCCCAATTCTTCTACGCCCCCGAGATCGATCCAGCATCTCCTGACCCCCATTCTGAGTTTCCCAAGGGCCTATCGCTCCATTTGTAGCAGCAGAGCATCTGCCGACCAAGGTCCAGAGTCTGAGGTATTAAGAGCTGCCCAGCTCCCGTAGGACCAGGCACCAATACCTTAAATCGGTTCGCACTGTCTGGAAAACGAACGGGGAAATGCAACGTTACAGTGATGGCAGGAGTCTCTTCTTAAGGATGTAGAGGACAGTGGACAGGAAGAGGGCAAGGGCCAGGAAAATAAGCAACTTGTCTGTCAGTTCCCTGCGGTTGTATTTTGTGATCAGTTTCCGCCCCAGCTGGATTGTCCCCGACATCGACTTAAACTCCTCATTGGCTTCAAGAATTGTTCTGGAGGAGGTGGCTGCAAGGAGAGAGAGTGAACGGTGTTAGGGTAAGACGTGAGGACTTCCAGCATGCACAGGATCAGAATTCATATAAGGTGTAAAGCTATAGCCCCAGAACGGTGTGCGTAATAATATATACAAACCTAAAGAAAGGCAGATGTGTTTCATTAAAGATTATTCTCTCTAGTGCTACGTCCTTCATCTTTCACCAGCTCCTGCCAAAATGCAGCAACTCTGAGCTACTGCCAAACTGACACCCAACAAGATATTGCATTGACCAAAACACCTCTGAACGCTCCTGGCTATCATCAGCTACCTTCATCCTGCAGATGCCAACCTGGTTTCTTACTGCAGAAATATGCTTGGAACAGGGCGGCGGCGGCAACAAAGCTCCCTGCCCCTCCCCCACACATTTGGGTACCTAGTGTCTGTACGGTTTCCGCACTCTGCTGCACCTGCTGGGCCATCATCTTACTGACACTCATGAGGCTTTCCGTGATGGCACTGGCTGACTCAGCCAGGTTTTCTTTTGCTGTTTTCCTGCACGAGGGAAGGAAGGTGGGAAAAAGAGAAGGCATTCATTTATTTCAAGAAGAAATCAATATAACAGCATCCCTTTGGAGTAAAGCTCTGATGTCCACCCAGAACTATCAGGGGTAAAGAAAGGGTGCAAAACAAGCGCTGTTCTTAGGGCAGCCCTCCACTCTCCGAGAGCAGGATGATCTTTACAGGTAGCCAGCTGGCTTCCTGCTGAGAGCTGGATAAAGAAGACGGGGGATTTAAACCTCAAGTTCTGATTATTGCCGCTCCCAGTTCTCCTCACTCACTTTGAGCTAAAACCCCAAGAGAAGACTCTCTGGGCCATTTTGGCTTAGCTGCTCCCCATCGGGATGAGCATCTGACCCCTTCCATTGCTCAGAATTGAAATGTGTATTTCGGTGAGTTTTGTGTTTATTCCAACCCCCCCCCCAGGGAACTGAGAAATCCTGCAAAGACCCAGCTGCAAAACACATCACAAGAAGCTGACTAAGTACAGCAGCAGAAGGCACTGCCATGCCCAGAGTACCTTTGTCTCACAGAATCACCTCCAAGCAGCTCATCCTTTTCAGAGTTGTCAATAGCAATCTTGCAAGCTAGGTTTGCTTTCCTCCAGAGTGTCTGATTGCTGAAATTTAAGATCAGATCGTTAGCACAGAGGCCCCAATATCTGCACCACATGAGGGGTCTCAACACAACACTGAAGATGAATGCACAAAGCAGGATGAGTAACCCGCTTCCAACGTCCTTTACTTTACAGACTTCTCATACTGAATTTAGAAAGAAAAGCTTGCAGGTCAGATACCTTTAGGAAAAGATTGTAATCCTGTACATTTGCATCTAACTGAATCTGCATCTGGGAGCAAGAAGAATTAGTACTTCTTTCCTGTTACTATTGCTGGAGTAACTTTTTTTCATTTATATTCTGCTTTTCATGACACTTCAAAATAGATTGTAAACTCCTACAGTACCTTAATGTAATCTAAGGGCCTGAGTTCCCATTCTGTGTCTATGGGAAAAATGCTTAGTAAAGGCAGTGGAGAGCGAAGTGATTTCTCCAAGTCATGATCATATAATGAGGATCAAAAATCATTTTGTTTTCCTTAAATCCAGAAAACCCTAACACACTGCACTGAGAAAAGCAATTAATTTAAAAACCTCAAAGGCAACACATAAAAGAAACACATGATTCAATATCTAGTTAGTAAAAGAAACATTGTTCTTACAGGTGTGCTAGTTTATACACAGATTTACTGATCAGTGCTGTTAGGTCTCAATTTGCTATGGAGGTTTATGGAGATAAATGATGTGGGAGAGAAGATGGCTGCCTTCTCATAAGCATTTCTACCTTTACTGCATTACTAAAAGCCTTAAGAACAGCTAAAAACAAGACAGCTGGAACTTCCTCCCTCAATTCTCAGATCCAACACCGGGACCTGAGAGAGAGGCGGTGCACAAACACTTTTCTGTTCCACGACTGCCAGGAGTCCAGGGAGAGATGCACTTCTGCAAACAGCTGCATATCACCCACCTGAGCATCTGTTTCTTGTGATTCTCCATGTCCTTCAATAGCACTTGTTTCTCTGATTCCTTATCCTGCTCTTTAGCCATCTGCTCTAGGTCCTTTAAGAGGAAAATAACCATAAATGAACACAGAAATGCTTTCCAGACTGGGACCCGTATTTATACAGATCCAGGATTCCAGCACTCATGGCAATTATGTGGCTTCGTAACTATGACAGCAGCCACCACTGACCTGTATTCTGAGCCTCAGGTGATGAAACTTCTCCTTCACTTTGGAATTTAATTCTGTAAGTGCGCTCATAGGCCCCGCACAATCCCGGATATCCTGCAAGGCATGTCAAACGCAAAAAGATGATGCAAACACTGTAAGAATGTGGAAGGCTAAAAACAAGCACCACCATTGAAGTCTTTCAATAAACTACAATCTTTCCACCACAGGTCAGCACTTGCTAAGTGAATAAATACATTGAATTTCTTCATACCGATTCTTTTAGAAGCAGCATTTTGAAGGGTGGAACATTATGTTTGAAGGAGTGATACAAAAAAGGTGACCTAAAAACCACATGTAAAAGGGATTTGCATGACAAGTTTGAGGGTCGAGAATGATGGAAGAGGGGGTAAGGGGACGCCAGGGGTCAGCGATGCTAGGTCCGGAGGGTGAAGGCAGAGGTAGAGAGGAGGTGCCGGGGTATGGGGAGCCTGCGCTAACCTGGATCAGCGCTTTGATCTCCAGGTCATATTTGACAATCTCCTGGTTGCAGACTCGTACGTGGACATCCTGGGTCGGCGCCATCTTGGCGGCTTCGCTACGGCGCCCGGACGGGCCAAGGTAGCAGCGCGCAGCAGCTTCGCGCGGTCGCAGCGCCCCCTGGCGGTAGCGCCCTGATCAGGCGGAGAATTAACGGAGTGCTGTATTGCAAGACACTTTAAATAGGCTGTAAACTCATCAGACGAGCCGATGATTTCAAAATCATAAAGCTGCTCATACTTAACCATTTCTAGAGTGCAGAGAGCACGTTAATTTCTCCAAAGTTGCAATTTATTTAACCTGGGATCTCCAGTGACTGAATAGTTGCTCGGATTTAGAGCAATAAACTAGTGTGTGTCTGGCAGCTTGATTCAATTGGTTGGTTAGCTAACTTCCACCCATTTACAGTCCAAACACTACCTTCCTATACAAGCCAGTACAATTAAAGCAAGGGGTGGAGTGTGAGCTTACAATGACATTTTTTTACTTAAAACAATTCCCCCTAGGAGGACACAAATACCACATATGAGTATGACTGCCAGCCCCTCTCCAACAATAATTGTCTACCTATCGATATAATTTACTTCTATATAACAAAATGATGCGTGCCACAGACCCAGCTGGCACAATTTTTATATACCGGCCTATTCTGTTCTAGGCAGTAGTGCCCAACCCAACAAATATCCCTTTTTCTAGAGATTGTCTGTCTATTCTGCTGCAAATAAGCCCTTAGTTTGATTCTAGAAATCCATTTTTTTTAAAGTTCTTATTAACCACTTGCCTGACCCAAATGGGCCACCTATGACCCACTAAGTTGATCGAAGAGTTTGACCTCTCTACCATCCATTTATGCCAGATAAATCTGGAAACTTCCTTAGAGCCTTTCTTTTTGGTAAATGAACAAATATTGAAGTCATGCCAACATGGGACTTCCATATTTGAGGAAGTGGGCTCTTGTCTTCAAAAGCTCATGCTTCAATAAATTGGTCAGTTATAAGATGATAGCAACCTCTTAGTCTGTAGTAGTAAAAATGACAAACATGGCTACCCATCTGGAATTTTTAGTCTTCCAATGGAAATGCATTGTGTAAGAGAAAGGTGAAGCATTAGGGCAGGGTTGGCCAACTCCAGCCAACAGTCACAAACAGGCCTCATTTTCAGGATACTCACAATGGCTATGCATGAGATAGATTTGCATACAGCGGAGGAAATGCATGCAAAACTTTCTCCTGCATATTCATTGTGGATATGCTGAAAACTAGATCTGTTTGTGGCTCTTGAGGACTAGAACTGGCTACCCTTGCATTATAGATTTTTTGTTTTTGGAACGAAAGTGAATGAGAGCTACTAAGGATATTTTGGACTGCATATATGTCTGTTTTAGGAGAGCAGTTGAGTTTCAGTACAGGGGTGTATTCTATGCATCCTGCTGCAGGGAAAGCATTTTTTTTCCTATGTAATGTACATCAGTAGGGCTCTTATTTTTCCTTATATTTTATAGTGTCTTTGTAGAATCTGTTGTATTGTTTTGTAGATATTAAACTATATTTTTAATGCTTGCTATTTTGGTTTACTACAGGGCTTTCTAAACTTGTCCTGGGGACTCAACTGCTAGCTGAGTTTTCAGGATATCCATAATGAATATGCATGAGATAAATTTGCATACATTGAGCCATAGTATATGCAAATATCATGCATTTTCAGTGTGAATATGCTGAAAACCAGACTGGCTAGGGTGTCTGCAGGACAGATTTGGGAAGCTCTGGCTTAATACCTTTAGCTTCTCATAGTGGTACATATACCAAGCCATTTGCAAATAATGCTAAATCTAAATTTATAAAAAACACTTGATGGCCACTTCTACGGGGAATGTAAGAAAATGGCATGAAAGGACCAAGGCCCCAAGCTAAATACAGTCATGATAACATACACGGGGGGGGGGAGGAAACAATCCATGTGTCATTTCTAGTCTAACACTCTCTAACCAAACTATCAGTTGAAGGATTGCTAGGTTGTTTGAAGCTCTTGGTTGTGACAAAAGTAATTTTGGATTGCATCAGAATAAAGAATTGACATCGACACATAGGCAGCAGCCAGTCATTACAGCATTTTTCCAATTTTTTTTTTTTATTTCACGACAAAAGATGTTGCATACATTGATAAGTGCTTGAACAGAAGTGCAAAGATTTGGGGGGTAACAGAAAACAACCAAAACAAATGAATTATGCTTGTTTGAAAGGAAATACAACAGCAGCCATTTGAACATTTTCACAGCGTTCATGCTTAGCATCTTGGTAAGAGACAGAGCCAGGCTGAGCGCTTTGGGTGAGCTCCGGTTGGACGTGATAAACCAGTATTGGCATGAAAAACATTCCCTGAGCAACAAGATGCCACCGTTCACTACAGCCTTTGACTTTTTGACTTACCAAAGTCTGTATGGTCATTAGCAATGACTTCAATTTTACCCGAAATGCTGCTGTCTACTGCTTGTCACTGTTTAATTTTGAACCGCCAGCAAGGATTACAAGCCAAGAATAAACAGAGCAGGATGCCAGACATGAAAGCTCCAAAGCAATACATGGACACAATTTTGCCTTTCAGTTCTTAAAAAAAATATCGAATAGCACAAGACAAAAACTTAATTCCTCCGTTAGTTACTAAATATTAAATCATTACAATCTTATGGAACAATTTGCAGTGTATTATCTACGTGTATGGCAAATTCTTGCTGTCTCACAATATCTCTCTAAGAGAGCACAGCATGGCAATTCCTTCTTCTCCATGCAAAAAGCTGAAGATGGTCAAGTTAGACAGGTGACCTGTTGTATCCCAACTATTGAGGTGATTAACTCTGTATTATCCCAAATTCTAAGGAAAGAGAGCATTAGAGTCTGTGGTCTCTTTTATATTCTTGAATGTTGTTTAAGGGTCACACAGATCTTTTTCTGCACTGTGGATACTTCACAGGGTCCTAAACGCAATATGTATAATCATATGTATAAAATCTTCATGCTGAAGCAATACAAAAGGAAATACTTGCACACGCAGGAGAGCATCCTATAGTGCCAGGGATTGCTGAGACGAAGGGAAGGGTATGGAGGCATGGCCGAGTGGTTAGAGCAGGGTTCAAATCCCCCTTCTCTCACCGATACTTCTTGCGTTAATGGGTGGCAAGAGATCACCAGTACCAAATTAGATTGTAAACCCTTTCCAAGGAAAGGACCTACGTACTGCATCAGAATTATAATGCACCTAGAACAAGTCTTTGGCAAGGTGAGACATAAAATCGAAAATTGTAAACTCTTTGATGAACAAGAGAGAGAGAACAATGCTGCAGCATTGCTGCTTGGCAATTTTCTCCACAGGTGAAGAATAACTGGAAAACCAAGATCCAGGGGTAGCGGGCCCATGTTTAAAACCTTATCACATGATGGTAAAAAAGATTCTAAGCCTTCACCCCTTTCTAACAGGAAGAGGAATTGTTCTTGACTGAAAGTTTTTATTATATGTGCATTCCCCTTTTACACTAACATAACTGTGAAATTTAGTGTCTATTAAATATTGTTAAAGGGTACAGGGGTAAGCTCCCCTTCTTCCGAAATTGTAACTTTCAAATTGTCTCCAAGGAATTTTAAATGAAAAAAACAAAACAAAGGAAACAGGAAAGCCAGAAGAAAAAAAAAACCACCCTGGTTGCGAGCTGAGCCGCTCAGCGTATTTCTGGGAGCAGGAGCACAGGCCTCTAAACTTTGTTCAGCAGTGAGCTTCAGCATTACCTGCCAGGCCCCAAATCCCACTAACACAGAAGATGGAGGTGGTACAGGAATGAGAGGAGACAGAATGGGAAGATGGAGAACGGAGGACAAACATTCAACCCAACCCTGTTTGAGTTGCTCAAGCTGAAAAGTCCAGCACTCCAAGCTGCTGGTTCCTTTTCAAGAGAATAAAAAGCAGGCAAGAGGTTTTGTGTTCAATAACCCACATTAGGCTGCAAGAGCCACACTTCCAGCCATTTATTCATTCCTAGAGCAGCTCAAAATAGAAAATGTTGTGGCCCTGCTGCAGGAAGTGGCACAAATGTTTTTTAGTACAATGTAACATAGAAACATAGAAGAGACGGCAGAAAAGGACCCTGCGGCCCATCCAGTCTGCCCAGCAAGCTCCCATACCTATCAGTTACTCAGATGGCCAAGGTCAGGGCTCTTGTTGGTTACTGTTTGAGTCCAATTTCCTTTCCCCCGCTGCCGTTGAAGCAGAGAGCAATGTTGGAGTTGAATCAGAAGTGCAGTATCAGGATTTTGGTTAAGGGTAGTAACTGCCGCATCGAGCAAGTTACCCCCATGCTTATTTTTTTCCCCAGTGTCCTTGATGGTTGTTGTCTGAATCCAATTCCTCTTTTCCCCCTGCCGTCGAAGCAGGGAGCAATGAGGGAGTTGCATCAACACTATGAAGACTTATTTGTTAAGGGAGGTATCCACCACATCAGCAAGTTACCCCCCCCCCCCTCCTCCCTTGCCTTTAGGGATCTCCAGTATTTTATCCCACGCCCCTTTGAAATCTTTCACCATTTTTGTCTTCACCACCTCCTCCGGAAGGGCAGTCCAGGCATCCACCACCCTCTGCATGAAGAAATATTTTCCGACATTGATTCTGAGTCATTGGCCCTGGAGTTTCATTTCATGACTCCTAGTTCTAGTGGTTTCTTTGCCGCAGAAAAGGTTGGTTGTTGTTTGTGCATCATTAAAACCTTTCAGGTATCTGAAGGTCTGTATCCTATCTCCCCTGCACCTCCTCTCGTCCAGGGTGTACATATTTAGGTCATTCAACTTCTCCTCATAAGTCATTTGATGGAGACCACCCACCATTTTGGTCGCCTTTCTCTGTTCCCTTTTGAGATACTGGCTCCAGAACTGAACACAGTACTCCAGGTGAGGCCTCACCAAGGACCTGTACAAGAGGATTATCACTTCCCTTTTCTTACTAGATATTCCTCTCTCTCTGCAGCCCAGCATTCATCTAACTTTAGCTAGCTCCTTGGGACATTGCTTCTCTATCTTTAGGTTGCTAGACACTATCACCCCGAGATCCCTCTCTTGCTCCATGCTCAGCTGCACTTCACCCCCCAGTGCATACAGTTCTTTCGGATTACCACATCCCCAATGCATGACTCTACATTTCTTGGCATTAAAGCCCAGTTGCCATATCTTCTACAGCTCTTCAAGCTTCCTCAAATCACATCTCATTATCTCCACTCCTTTTGGCATGTCAACGCTGTTGCAGCTCTTAGTATCATCTGCAAATAGACAAGCTTTACCTTCTATACTGTCACTCACAGACATTGAACAGAACCGGTCCCAACATTGATCCCTGCAGCACTCAACTTAACACCATTCTCTCTTAGAGTAGTTTCCATTTACTTCACACGCTGCCTTCTATCCATTGACCAGTTACAAAATCCTGGGTTTGAAATTGAGCTCCTATAATTCTACTCATAGTTAATTCTCTGTGAACACAATTTTAGAGATGTACCGAGCCTACTTTAATATACAGGACAAAAATGTATTACTTCTTCTAATGAAGTTTGCATCTAATTTTTTATTATTCAAAACCCTTTAAAAATCAAGCTGGATTGCACCGCTAGCAGCACTTGTAATTCTCTAGTTACAGGGAGAGGACGGACTTCTCGCTAAAGCTAGCAACTGGCTGCCCAACTAGTGCTAATCTTCCATTTTAAAATAACAGCACCTGCAGCAGTTACAACTCTTCCATGTAGCAGTGATCGCTCTAGTGTCTACAATCATAGGGCACTGGTCAGCAAAGGCCAGGCTTCTCTGTGTGCTAGCCCACACATCACCCCTCTTTTTAACTTTGAAGTTGGAATGAATCCATCCTGCAAAGCTTTGCTACAAGCTCTTAACACTGCGCACCTGCACTTCTGGGGACTGAAGGCTGCTACGCAATGGGGGTTCAGACAGGTAAAAAGCACATTCATCTTCAACACATGAGTGAAGAAACAGCTTTATTAGCAACAGGACATGGCAGGTGATGGCAAAGAACTTTGCAAATGAGAATATTTCCAGAAGTGCTCAGATCCTCATACCTGGTCCACACAGGAATATATTTCCTTTTCTTCAAACTGTCAGCTTGCTGTTTTATGTTAGATTGAAAAAGGCTTTTCCTAAGCAAGCTGAATCTTGCTTTATACATGACAATGGAAAGGGAAAAAAAAAAACGAATTAAACCAAGACTAGATTATGATAAAACTCATAAAAGTCAAATAAAAGCATTAGTGAAGGGATGCAGGATATGTTTAATTTTTTTTCCTTTTATTTTCTTACACTTTCTCCCCAGCATTCTGAAAAACAATTTAAAACTGGTGCTGAAATACCTATACAGTACAAAATGATGCTCACCAAGGGCCTTGTTTAGAAAGGCGTTTCTTCAACTTTGTGCCTTTTCTGGCAACAAACCTTTAGCACACAGGATCGCTACAAGACAGATTATGAATCGGAGAGATTTGAGGTTCCTTCATGACACTTTTATCAGAGTTCTGACATTTCTTTCCAAAAGGTTACAGATTTTTCAAGGCTTCAGGGAGTCAAACAAAGTTGGTTTTCATTCTGAACATAAGTAAGGCACAATATAAATCCCTATCATTCTCTGACATGAAGGAAAGTGTGTGGGTCATACATGGTAGACTAGAATAAGCAATCCATCACACAGATTTCAAAAGTGTGGCACAGTCCAACGAGGGAAGCTAAACAGCATTGGTTACAGTGGGAATTAGAGCCAGGTTATTTAGTACATTAGAAAAAGAAGAGACAAAATTTGTGGCGAGGAGGGGGTAGCGTGAAAGAGGAAGGAACTAGAATCAAAAGTGTGGATTTCTTTTAAAGTTTCCCCAGACTAAAGTTAGCCCGTTGAAGCAAACACTTAGCAACGCGGTTATTGCCAGATCTCTTGGGACTTCATTCTCATCCGCATACCATGTATGAATGCTGAAACGCTTTTGGGCTCTGCTCATCCCTGCAGACTTCCCCTCCATGAATTTCCCAGAGGATGGGTAAAAAGCTGTTTGTTTGCTTGGCATCACTTTCAGCTTCTGCCACTATCTACCTCAGCCCCTGGCTGTAGCAGGGAAGGCCGGGCAATATCTGGAGTTATGGGCATGGTGATAACCAGAACCAAGAGAGCTGCAGTTTGGGGGGGTTGGTTGGTGCTGGGATGGTGCCTAGGCTTGGACTGTGCTTTCTGAACAAACAGAACAGCACATGCTGTACATTTTCACTACAAACAATAGTATTCCTGTCTCTGGGAGAGCATGGCTGGAAATGGAGGGATGAACAGAGCAGCCACAGTGAACTCTTCTCAGAAGTGTGTCTATAGTTCCATAGCAGAACATGTACATATTTTAGCCATAAATCTGTTCTGTGTGATAAGTATAGCAGATCTTTAATAACAATTGAGGAAGCAGAATATTACTGGCATCAAAGTACAACCATGTCCAGACGGTTTTTAAATGCCACAGAGTCCTCTGGTTAACATGTAAAGCTGCACAGCTTGCGTAAGTCATCTTTAGGGTAGAGTTAAACCAGCAGGGATTTAACTTTACGCCACATTTTACTGCCAGGTTTACATCAAGTATCGCTGCAGCATTCTGACCAGTCCAGAGTTAGCAGCAAATGGCAGGAATAATATAAAATGCAATTCTTTTTTTCTTTTAACAAAGTGCTTTTCTAGGAGATACATACATATATAAATAGGTACAAAATAAAGTGTCAACATTAAAAAGTTCAACTATTTAACTTAATGGTACATAGAAAAACACTGAAATGCGAGTGTGTAGAATCCACTAAACAGATTCAAAAGGATCATGAAATGCTGGCCCACCATGGGATTCTGGTTTCGCAGACCCCGTCAAGCACCGCGAGCCCTTCCAGGAAAGGGAGAGAGGAGAAGAGAAGGAAGCAGCATTTCCTCGGCCCTTCTGATCCCTGGGGAAATAAGCTCAGCAGGTGCTAAGTAGTTCTGGGTGATTTTCGGGTGCGTGGGCTCTGCCATGCACAGTGGGCACAGCCCCTCCCTTTTCAAGGTCACAAACAGTCACAAGTGCTTTTGGCTGCAACAGAGATGAATTGTTTGCTAAGAAAAGCACTGGAGCCTTCTATTCCTAGAAAAATGCTAGTTTTCAGGAACTGCATCAACCCAACCCTTAATAGTTGTAAAGATGAAGAACTACTGGGGGTTTTCTTCCTAACTTGCATAATCTAGACCCCAAATGCCTCCTGGCAGGCACCTGATCTCCCTCCTCTCTGTTAGTCTGCCTGCTGACGAGAGAAGGAAGAGGGATTCCCAGCACTACAGAGGGGCAGCAGAAGCCAGATCAGTGCCATGAGGAGACCCTAACCCCCTCCCCCCCTGCTCCTTCTACAATGTGTCCTGATGCTTCTTTCCCTTTTCCTATAATAAAAAGCCTGCAGTCTTCCTTGTGAGCAGCCTGGCTTCCGCTGTGCTGGGACGAGAATCCCCTGGGGTGCTCTACTCTACAAAGCACAGAGGTCTGATGCCTGCTAGCATCTGGGGGGGGGAGGAGGAGGAGAATAGAATTAGGCCCCCCCCCCCCACTAAGGAGCATAAGCTATAGTGGAAAGCCCTGCTCTACCCTCTCACCCTGAGCCACAAACCAGCACCCAAGATGCTTAGGGGGAGGGGAGAGGGCATCTCTAACCTGAAAACAAACTGGCAGTGCTGCTTATGACATTGCCTGGGTTTTTCAGTTTCACAATCACTTGCAGCCTAACACTGTCAGAGGTTAGGACCCAAGGCAATGGGAGAGTATATTGGTGGCATCCCTGATTTTGTCCCGAGTGGGTCTCCCATAGAAGCAGTTTAGGAACAACTGCTCGGTGGTGCCAAAAGTAACCAGAGAGCAAGGGAATAAAGAACAGCGAGGACGGAGTTAATCCTGCCGGCAGTACATACCGACTGTTCAGACAGTTCTTCAACCCTCCTGCAGACCAGAATAGAGAAGGATGGAAAGAAGAAAGCAAACCAAGAAAAATACAGAGGGATGGGGAAAGAATAAAGCCCAGACATTAGGACAATGGAAAAAGCAGCAGCCGTGCTCTGGGAACCTGCTGCAGATTCACTGCAGCCCCAGGCCATAAATGTTCTGCTAGCCTCAGGACAAGAGAAGGTCAGACCGTACAACAAGAGGGAGGCGTTAAAAAAGTACACCACACACTAACTGGGGTCCAGGAAACCAGAGAAGGGGCATGCCCTAACCAAAAAAAGAAACTTTTTGGGACAAGAAGCAAAAGTTTCCCCTCTGGATTTTAACACTGACTGAAAAAGCAAACTCCTATGATGGGCTGAAGCACAAATTAAATGTGTTTGTATTAAGAATCAGAGCAACTACATCACTAAAAAAACAAACCGGAAAAGAATTATACAGAAGACTGGAGAAACTAGTCTTGAAATACCTGTACAAAAATATAAAAATCTACAATATATATATATCTTTTTTGTTTTTTTATAGCCTATGTTGATCCTTGGAAATGTCAGAAGCACAATGATACATCAAATTGAAATAAAGTGGCAACAAAGGAATTAGAAGATCTGTAGCTCTCTCTTTACATACATATGTACATTACAATAAAAAATTAGTTTTTATAGTTTGGTTGTTTGGTGGAAGTATTCTACTACAAGCTAAAGAAAATTTTAAACTCTCAGTCAAAAAAAAAAAACACTAGAATAGTTTCCCTAAGTTCAAATATATTAAAATTTCCTACTATAACTTTGCAAAATAATGCTTTTTCTTTTTTTTTTTCTTTTTTTATTAGTAAACTCTACTTCGACACCAACTGATGTACTTTAGAAGCTGGCTAAAGGAAAAGAAAATAGTGTACTAGTCCTTTAGATAATTGGACCCCAAAGCAGAAATAAAAATTCACAGTTGAGTAAAACTCCCTACCCCTGACCCTTTTATTTTAAACTTATTTTTTCTTTTGTTTTTACATTCAGTACAGTATCTTTGTAAGCTGTGCAAAACCTTACGGAGACTGGCAGTTTGCCATGTATTAGTTGCATTTGTCTTTGGTACAAAAAAATAAAAACAAATCACAATAAAATGTGCAAGAACTTGATTTTTTCTTCCGGCCAAGTACCGAAGTTCTAAGGTTTTCAAAGAGATCTTTTGCTTTTTTTTTTATACAATACATAGACTCTGTGGCATATATCTACATTTCCAACATATTCCTATATACATTCAAAAATCTGTAGGAGTTGGAACAAATATGCTTAAACCCCATAATTTTACATTTTTTTTTTTTTTTTTTTTTACCATTTATACATCTGGTCACCCCAGGGTTTTTATATATCATATCATACAAGAGACTTTCCTAGTTCAGAGCGACAGAACCTTCCCCCTTAATACAAGGCACAAAGATTAGACTTGGGTTTTTTCCTGACTTGCACAGACATTTATACACTGTTTTAAGCTCAGAAAAAAATTCCCCATCAGGCACAGCAGCTTTAATGCCACGTGTGCAATATCTAAGTGAAATTAATGGTAGCAAGAGAAAACTGCCTTCTTTAGGAACAAAATATTAATTCTAACTGTCCAAACCTCAAGAGCTACTGCAGCTGAAAAGTGAGTTAAGTTGTGTTCTCGTCATCCCATTCTCCTCAGAGCATAAGCAGCTGTAATGTTTGGCATTTTCTAAAAACTCTTTTTCACAAGCAAAATAGAATACGTTTTGCTTCCAAAACAAAAATAACTCGGAGACGCTGGTCCTAGAGGAGTTTTTTGTGTGTTTTAAACGCCTAGTTTCAGAAGCTGCATTAAAACTATCTCCTTTATGCCCTGACAATGTTGTAGTTAAGCATCTTTTAATATCATGCGTTAAGCTCACTAGTATTTGTTTGTCTGTTTTCTTAAACCAATGTAACCTAATTTTAAAATGTTTACATAATGCTAAATGAACATGCGGAACAGAATGAGATACACAGTGGTGAAAGTAACAGCACAGAAGGAACTCTGACCAGCCAGGGAGGCCAACGGCACCCATTAGGCCTTGGAGGTTGGGATTCGTAGTCCCACCAGGCCACCGGTGGGATCGCCGTCCGAGGTCTTCTCCAAAACCTGGTTCACAAATTCAGAGGTTTGCCCAGCCACCGGTAGCCCTGAGTGAGGGAAGGGAAAACAAGTTTAAGATGGGGGGTTTTTTCTCTTAGTTTCTGTTTTAAAAAGAAACAAAGCCAAATTATAACACGGTTCCCAGAAACAAAGCTCCTCGGGCCTTCATTAATACTAAGGACTGGCATTCAGTTTTATCTTGTGCTTTATTTACTTAGATGTCTGTGCACTAATCAGAGATGAATTTCCATTCCTGTATTCCACAGTACGGGGAACTGAGGCTCCACAAATGAGTTGGAGTGAGACCTGTTTACTGAAAAACTCAAATACATCTCAGCTCTGCACCTTACAGCAGGTTTGGAAAGCTCGTCACAGACGTACGGAGTTACTCCCAATAAAAAAAGTCTACCTACAACTCATTTGTTGATCCTAATTTTCTATGTATTCAAATGCAATAAATGGCAATTGATTTGTATAAAAAAGGAATTTACCAGTCGACATGACTCAGCCACATTGGAACATAGTTGTGCTTTGTAAATAAAGGAAGACAAAACACAGCCAAGCATGGGATGTAAACCGGGCACATTTCTACTCCCCTCTTTTATATCAGCTAAGAAAAATGAAGTTTCAGCTCTAATATGCACACGATTACACAGAGGTCTCTGGGACAAAGCCTAAAGTCTAATGGAAGTGGATTCAGGAAATCCAAGTTCTGTGCTCTTACCACTAGGCTGTGTCTAAAATCGGGTTCCGTGAGGTCCCAAACCCCTCCGGAGACGCACTCCAGGCAAAACACAGTCGCGCTGAGATGTGGCTGTGGCAAACTTTCCCACACTGAGTGCGTGGTGGCACGTCAGCGTGATCAGGTCTAAAAATAGCCCCTGCAACTACCAGCAGTGCATCCTCAACGCTGCCTCAAGCCCCCGGCCCCACTCACCCAACCCTGCCTACCAGGAAGTCAGGCCAATCAGCGTTTGGCCAACTTTCCTCACCAGCCCTGCTGGCTTATTTTTCTTTTTTAAAGGAACCACAGCAAGCAAGGAAAAGCTAAAAAATACTTCCCTGTCTCTGGATGCCAGGACGACGCTGAAGGTGATAAGGACCCAGAGGGGGATGTGGGAATGGAACCCCCGGCTGTGCCCCCCCCCCCCTCAATCTATAAAGGTCAAGCTAGCTCAGGGATCACCAACCCCCTGCTCTACCCAAGGGATAGCCTACGAAGGAACCTAACAGCTCGGAATCTTTCCTGTTAGGAATCCTCTCTTCTTCCTACAATTTTTTTTTTTTTTCTTTTTAAACAAAAATGCCAGACTGCAGGTTTGCACCCCTCCCATCTGCTGGAGTCGGAGAAAATACTGAGGGACTGCAGGTGGCGCTCTCGTTATGTAGCAGGGCCTCAAAGATTTGTTCTCTGCCGCCATCTGCTGGTAGGGATGCAAAAAATGTTCTTTGTATTATGAATGTATTATATGTTATTGTTCAATGTTCTTTGTAAAAAAACCCTGATCTGACTTCCCAGACCAGGGCTATCTTTTCGTTCCATGTAAACCGGACTGATTTGTATTGTGTACAGGAATTCCGGTATATAAAAATTAAAAATAAATAAAAATAAATAAATAAAAACCACTTGTCTGAACTGATCTGGGGAATGCACAGGAACTGGCTATATCCTTACAGAAATGGTGCTTAATGAAGTCATCAAGACTTAACATTAAAAAAGTCATTACAAAAAAAAACAAAAACCGACACACCTCTTAGCATTATAAAAGAGGTGGGAAACCCTTTAGAAAGTAGGGCTCATGAAGTGGAGCTTGATATGTGCCCAGAGTTGTGTTTCTTTTTCAGGAGTAGCTGGAGATGCCTTATTTGTCTCAGAGTGCACAAGAAAAGAAACCTCATCTCACCGGTGCAGGGTTTCCTTACCCAGAGTATCTTTGAGAAGCACGTCAAGTTTCTGTGCCATGTTGGTCCCCTGATCTTCTCTAGGACTCTGCACGCGACTGACAATTTCTTGTTTGATGGAGTTGATTACAAAGAGCAAGTTATCTGTAAAAATAAGATTCCAAAAGAGATTGTAGCAAATCATTCAAGCACCCATGCACACTTGTACATTTATAAACACTATGTGTCTAGAAAAAATATAACCACAGCTCTTAATGTAAACTAAAATTCACATACCTAGTGCTTTTCTCTGCCTTTTTTGTCAAGAGAACCCTTTGCAATCTAGCCCTGTATACAGGGAAATTACAAGACTGTCGTTCTGCATTGTACAGTAATGGGCCTGTACCAGTACAAGTTCTTCCCCTTTTTAAATGTATTATTTAGAAATTAAACAAGACATCCTTGTAATAGAAATAATTAATTCAAGGCCTAAGGAAAAGAAACTACAAACAAGTAATTTGACCAATACTTTACAAAAAACGTAATCAATAGGGCCTAAAAATCTGCAATAGTGCGGAAATAGGAGGATGGGGGGAGAGAGAAATTGAGAAGAAAAAAAAAAAAAAAGAAAAGGCTGGGAAATAGGAAGCAAGCAGCTTCACTGCACAACACAGAAGCAGCCAGGGCTTCATCTGCAGACCAAAAGGGAGTGGTGGTTGGCCATGGCCAAGTGTGAACTCACTCTCTCACAGTGAATCCAAGCCTCGTCTCAGGGTAAGGAGCTCTGCTTCCTCCAAGGGCTGGGAGTGATCCATGAAGCTGCCGATTCCTCAGGGGAGCCGGAACGGATCTATACTGCTAGCTCTGCTCTGCCAGATCTTAAGCCCTCGGTAATGGGACACAAAAAGGGGCTGAATTAGCACAAGTCTGAAAGTTGTGAGCAGGGTGGAAGCCTGGACAATTGGCATTACTGCTCACAACTTTCAGACTTGTGTTAATTCAGACCTTTGTTGTGTCTGTTCGTTGCAGCGTCTTCTTCAGTATCACCCCTTCCCCTTCTATTCCCTGCCATACAGGAGGAGAGGGGGAACTGGATTAGACAGCAGAGTGCTTTCTCTCTTCTCTGTGTGCTCCACCTCTGCCTGCTGACAGCAGATCCACCACAGATTTGTGCACTGTTTTGTATGCAGCCACTTGTTCGTGCCATTGGCTGAGGGTCCCCTGCCTTCAACACCCTCACTGCAGCAGCAAAGCCTTGCCCCTGGCTCTCTGCAGTACAAATATTTTGCTTACCATATTCAGTGTTCAGGCCCCACAACTTCACCTTGTTGGCTTCATACTGAGCTTTCTTCTTTAGTCTGCATGCCCTGCGAACAACGAATGAAATAAAGGTTACACTTCATGTTTACAAGCAGCAATCATTTCTCTCAGCAGAAAGCAGTCCGTTTTCAAATTAACCAGCTATACGGCTAGGAGAAAAGGAAGGGAAGACTTATTACTACTGCAGTAAAAGCCAGAACAAGGCACTAAAGCTGACAAAGAGGAAGTGGGACTAGAACCCACGTCCTCCCTACTCATCTCCAGCAGACGGGGGGAGAGCATCTACCTGGACGCAAGCTTGTTCTTTTCTTTTCGGGACCTCGGTCTGGCAGTTAAAGGAAGCTCGCTGACCGGCGTCAGGTCACTGATCACCTTATTCAGCTTCCTGAGTTCATTGCCGATCTGGAGAAGTTTTCGGGGATTAGGCGTCAGATCTTCTACATCAGTTCTGCGAGATTTTTTCACTGCGTATTTCCCTATTTCAATAAAGAAAGACTTCTTTTATAGGACATACTGAACTGTTAGGTACAAAGCAAAACTGAAAACTAATGTTCCTGCAGTTTGGCCCACAAGAATCGGACCCATTCTTTTCTGCACTTAAATCACAATGGATGCAGCTGGAAGACAGAGACATTGCATTTTAAGTTAAGTGTGTGAGTGAAGCCAGGATGAGAACTGGGAAGCCCTGACTCTGCACTTTCAATGTATTCAATAAAGATTTCTTTCAAAGGTAGCCCTTCTAGTGAAATCGGGGCAGGTTTTCCACCCGGGACAGTCTTCCTTCCAAAAAAGTCTTGTTGGTTTTCGGTTCTTCCTTTGGCCACTGCATCTTCTCACTAACTTGAGTGAAACAACCCACCCCCATGAGATCATCTATTAGCTTCTACAAATTAAACTGCTCACAACAGAGCCTAGTGGAGGAGATCCAGGACAAAACCTGGCTCAGATTATAGGGGTAGGTGGAGGGCAATAAGGTTCTCTTAATCATTGCATATAGTCCTTGGGACACTGACTTGCTCCCATCTTTCCGCACATCAGAAATTATTTGTAACAGAGTAGTAATCCTCTGGCATGTCTAGCAGCTGGTGTTGCCCTAATATACCATGGTCTGCAAGCAATGTGCACGCTTCAACTCTAATCTTTGTACATTTCATCTGTCATTACACAAAGATCCCCTGAAAAAAGGAGAATTTTGAGAGGCATTATTGCATTTGTCAGTATTCAAGCACTAGAAAATAGAAGACCAATGCTGCTGACAAAGAAGAGAACAGCATGTTCTAGACCCTTCCATGACCATTCTGGTTCTGTGGAAAAATAATTGCACTGCAAGATTTTTTTTTTTTTTTTTTTTTTTTAACTCATTCCAAAGCATTTTACCTTGCCTTGTATTAAGTTTGAAACACAGTAGATATGGGGACAAATTCCAGCATTGGTCACAACTTAAATGACCAGACTGGTCTAAGCCTGGCTCATAGCAGATGATTTTTACACTTCTTCATACAGGAGATACTGGGCGTTAAGTCCATTTGAGGAATGGCACCATGCATCATCAGATACATAAACCATGACGTGATGTGTGACTTATCTGTGAGATAAGGGTATGGACAACGGAGGGGTGAAGAAATATACTTTTCACGGGATGAACATATGAACAGATAGGAGAACTGCATCTTTTACCTTTTAAAATACATTCAAAGCACACACACACACTAAAGCAGCAGAAACGCCCCGGGAGCGGCTTCTCACCGTGATGAAGCCCGTTCTTCTGGTACAAGTTACTTGGTAACGTCTCCCTGTTCCACTCGGAAGGCCTCAGCATTCTCTCCTGCTGCGATGGCAGCAGCTGCTCGCTGTACTCCCAAAAGTACCTTCTCTTGCCTCTCTTCCGCGAGGACACTGCCGTCATTTCCTTTAAGTCCTCCACCGAATCATTTTCATATCCTGAAGGCACAAGTAATATCTTTCAGCACTCAGGTCCTAAAAGCATGGCCACCACATGCCCTCTAGGCACGACCAGCATTGGCTATCAATGCCATTTTCTAACTATTTTCACCTGGAATAAAAATATCAGTGCAGTAGCAGCAAGAGTGGAGAAGCCTCACATGCCAAAGTGCAATCGTAAACAAGAAATGAGGAAACAATTTAAATCCAAAAGCTTCTGCATGGTATCCTAGTGAAGTCCCTCCTGAAGAAGCCGACTTACGAATGCTAGAACCGATACAGTGCTATCAGCATAAAACGAAAAAAAGATGTACTTCGAACTTGATATTTAGAAATCTCGTGATTGGATTAAATTAATATTTTTGATGCAGTGCAAATTTCTTTGTTTACATAAGTTATATCAAGACACCATTCAAAGGAACCTAATCTGCATTCAGCTCCCTCTAATAAATTCCTGCTAACCCTCACACGGGGCTTGCTATTTGCCAGCTGCAGAGTCCTCAGGCACATGAAGGCCACCTACTATTTTTTTTTACTTATTTATATTCTGCATGTCAGAGTGGATTGCATTCAGGAACTGGAGGTATTTCCTGTCCCCGGAGGGCTCACAACCTAAGTTCTGTGAAAAAAAAGGCAAGGGAGAGCAAACCGGCTGCCCAAGGTCACAAGGAGCAGTAGTGTGATTTCAACCCTGGTTTCCTTGGCC